>NW_025884815.1:0-1961 GCF_002878395.1 Capsicum annuum
TCACCATTGACTTTGAAATCAAATCAGTGATCCCTCTGTTCATCTAAATTTTTTTTTTTAAAAATAATATTACTCTTTTTCTATCAAATTGAACCTAAATAAACTCAAAATATATCATAGTAAGATACATACTTGTGCATGATCTTCAATAACAGTTTCAGAAGTTTTTGCATCCAAAATTTCATGATGAGATTTATCTTGATGGTTTGCTGATGGATGTATGATGATGCTTTGTCTTCGATAGGCATTTAGGCTCGGTAACATCTTATCAGGGATTGTGAATTGCGAATCAGACAGAATTGTTTCATCAATTTTCTCATCGCTGGGCTGCAAGAAAATGAAAGAAAAAATTTAATTGTTCTCTGGATTATTACATCACATGAATACAAAGTTAACATCACTATACATACTCGACAATCATGTTGAACAACCTTCTCAGAATGTAAGTAATCCAAATTTACACTTCGGAGAAGCTCATCAGGGATTAGTTGTCCAGAATCAATTTCAACATTCATTTTTTGGAATGCAAATCAGTGCACCCCTTGAAAACAAGTAAAAAAATCAAAACATCAAACAAACATGTACTTGTATCTGTTTATATATGTGAATTCAAATGAATATATATGTGAAACTTAATTATTTACCTTTGTACCAAGCAAATTTTCCTCCAATTCCTGATCAACCTCCGAACTTAATCGTTGTGGTGATCTTTCGGTACCAACATAATCCATATTTTGGAGGTCAGGATCTTTATCTGCATGTCGTTGCTACAAATACATATACAAATTCAAATAACCTATTAATACTTGAGTCAAACATAATATATATTTTTTTTATGAAAATGAATATATATATATATATATACACACACACACACACACACTCACACACACACACACACAAACACACTAAAAATACATATTGATATATAACATCAAACTCAAAAATACATATTAAAGAAGATAACAAAAAAAACACTCAGCGTTAAAATACATATGCAGTGTTAAAAAATACATATGAATAAAACTAAAAATACATATGCATTGTATAGGACACATTAAAAATACATATTGATATATAACATCAAACTCAAAAATACATATTTATGAACAACACTAAAAACACATTGTGTTGCATGTTATAATGTTTTTAATCAACCAAATAATATATATATTGTTATGTGAGAATCCTCAAAAATATATATATACACAACATGTGATGTAAAAAAATAATTGTATTTAATGAACAATGCATATGTATTTAATAAGTCAACAGCACATAAAAAAATAAAACTTTCATATCATACTAAAGTCAATCTTCAATTCTATTCCAAATTTGAAAGTTCTATTAACCTCAAATGTATTTTGAATAGGAACTTTAAAAGTACAAGTAAATATGTATTTGAAACTTTAATATTTACCTTTGTACTGTCAGAAATATTATCTGAAGATTGAACAACATCAGGACTGAAATGTTGTCCGGATTGCTCTAACCCTCCCTCATCAACATTTAGTTTATCAGCTTCTATATTTACAACTTGCTCCTGAAAAAATTATGTCCAATAACATAACGAGTTATTTTACAAATATGTTGTATTTATATAAGGCAGTTCAATAAGTATACATATTCAAATCAACTAAGATTTTTAAAGAAAAAATTTACCTTGCTTTGAGCAAATGCTTTCTTCATCTTTTTGAATTTTTTGAGGAAAAATAACCCAAGTTGTTTGCTTTTCTTTCTTCGTTTTTGAAGAAGATGCCTGTCGTGTTGGAATTGGCTTGAAAGCTGTTGTCTTCAATCCATCAGCCTTTGCATCACGAGGAGCTGGTGTCCTCGTTTGGGTATACTCGTAAAAAATATTTATTTACTTTTTCCTTAAAGGTTTCTTCGCAACTGGTGTTGATGAATCAACCCTCTATTTCTTCTTTGAATGTTCGTTGATCTTTCTTGGTGGTGGAACC
>NW_025884816.1:0-608 GCF_002878395.1 Capsicum annuum
AATTCTATTATGCCTATTTCTCTTGCGCCGCCCGTCACACCCCGCACGTGGGCCTCCACGCCTCGCGCCCTTTCTTGTTTCCTCCAAGAGGAAAAACAAAAAGATTCGTCGATCGAACTGGCAAAATTAAACCGAATTTTAAAGGACAAAAAAAATGAAAGGGATGCAACACGAAGACTTCCCAGGGGGTCACCCATCCTAAAACTACTCTCGCCCAAGCACGCTTAACTTCGGAGTTTCGATGGGATCCGGTGCGTTAGTCCTGGTATGATCGCATCCGTCATTCCTAACATTCCAAATTCTATTATGCCTCTTTCTCCTCCGCCGCCCGTCACACCCCGCACGCGCGCCCCTGCGCTTTGCCCCCTTTCTTGTTTCCGCTAAGAGGAAAAATAAAAAGATTCGTCGATCGAACCGGCAAAAATTAAACCGAATTTTAAAGAAAAAAAAAAGAAGGGATGCAACAAGAGGACTTCCCAGGGGGTCACCCATCCTAGTACTACTCTCGCCCAAGCACGCTTAATTTCGGAGTTCTGATGGGATCCGGTGCGTTAGTGCTGATATGATTGCATCCGTCATTTCCAGCACTCCAAATTCTATTATGCCTC
>NW_025884816.1:708-7033 GCF_002878395.1 Capsicum annuum
TAGAGGACTTCCCAGGGGGTCACCCATCCTAGTACTACTCTCGCCCAAGCACGCTTAATTTCGGAGTTCTGATGGGATCCGGTGCGTTAGTGCTGATATGATTGCATCCGTCATTTCCAGCACTCCAAATTCTATTATGCCTCTTTCTCCTCCGCCGCCCGTCACACCCCGCACGCGTGCCCCTGCGCCTTGCCCTCTTTCTCGTTTCCGCCCAGAGGAAAAACAAAAAAATTCGCTGATCGAACCGGCAAAATTAAACCAAATTTTAAAGGAAAAAAAAAAAGAAAGAGATGCAGCACGAGGACTTCCCAGGGGTCACCCATCCTAGTACGATTCTCGCCCAAACACGCTTAACTTCGGTGTTCTGATGGGATCCGGTGCGTTAGTGCTGGTACGATCGCATCCGTCATTCACAGCACTCCAAATTCTATTATCCCTCTATCTCCTGCGCCGCCCGTCACACCCCGCACGCGCGCCTCTGCGCTTTGCCCCCTTTCTCGTTTCCGTCAAGAGGAAAAACAAAAAGATTCGTCGATCGAACGGGCAAAATTAAACCGAATTTTAAAGGGAAAAAAAAAGAAAGGGATGCAACACTACTCTCGCCCAAGCACTCTAACTTTGGAGGTCTGATGGGATCCGGTGCGTTTGTGCTGGTATGATCGCATCCGTTACTCCCAGCACTCCAAATTCTATTATGCCTCTTTCTCCAGCGCGGCCCGTCACACCCCGCACGTGGGCCTCCGCGCCTCTCCCCCTTTCTTGTTTCCGACAAGAGGAAAAACAAAAAGATTCGCCGATCAAACCGGTAAAATTAAACTAAATTTTAAAGGACAAAAAAAGGAAAGGATGCAACACGAGGACTTCCCAAGGGGTCACCCATCTTAGTACAACTCCCTCCCAAGCACGCCTAACTTCGGAGTTCTGATGGGATCCGGCGCGTTAGTGCTGGTATGATCGCATCCCTCATTCCCAGCACTCCAAATTCTATTATGCCTCGTTCTCATCCGCCGCCCATCACACCCCGCACGCGGGCCTCCGCGCCTCGCCCCATTTCTTGTTTCCGCCAAGAGGAAAAACAAAAAGATTCGCCAATCGAACCGGCAAAATTAAACCGAATTTTAATGAAAAAAAAAGGAAAGGATGCAACACGAAGACTTCCCAGGGGGTCATCCATCCTAGTACTACTCTCGCCCAAGCACGCTTAACTTCGGAGTTATTATGGAATCCGATGCGTTAGTGCTGGTATGTTCGCATCCGTCATTTCAGGCACTCCAAATTCTATTAAGCCTTTTTTCTCGATTCCGTCATGAGAAAAAACAAAAAGATTCGCCGAACGAACCGGCAAAATTTAACCAAATTTTAAAGAAAAAAAAAGAAAGGGATGCAACACGAGGACTTCCCAGGGGGTCACCTATCCTAGTACTAATCTCACCCAAGCACGCTTAACTTCGAAGTTCTGATGGGATCCGGTGTGTTAGTGCTGGTATGATCGCATCCGTCATTCCCAGCACTCCAAATTATTTTAAGCCTATTTTCACCTGTGCCGCCCGTCACACCCCGCACGCGCGCCCCCGCGCCTCGCCCCCTTCCTCGTTTCCGTCAAGAGGAAAAACAAAAAGATTCGCCGATCGAACCGGCAAAATTAAACTAAATTTTAAAGGAAAGAAAAAAGAAAGGGATGCAACACGTGGACTTCTCAGGGGGTCACCCATCCTAGTACTACTCTCACCCAAGCGCGCTTAACTTCGTAGTTCTGGTGGGATCCAGTGCGTTAGTGCTGGTATCATCGCATCCGTCATTCCCAGCTCGACAAATTTTATTAACACTCTTTCTCCTGCTCCGCCCGTCAAACCCCGCACGCGCGCCCTCGCGCCTCGCCCCTTTTCTCGTTTCCGTCAAGAGGAAAAACAAAAAGATTCGCCGATCGAAGCAGTAAAATTAAACCGAATTTTAGAGGAATAACAAAAGAAGGGATGCAACACGAGGACATCCCAGGGGGTCACCCATCCTAGTACAACTCTCGCCGAATCACGCTTAACTTTGGAGTTCTGATGGGATCCGGTGCGTTAGTGCTGGTATGATCGCATCCATGATTCCCAGCATTCCAAATTTTAGTAAACCTCTTTCTCCAGCGCCGCCTGACACACCTCTCACGCGCGCCCCCGCGCATCGACCCTTTTCTCGTTTCTTTCAAGAGGAAAAACGAAAAGATTCGCCGATCGAGCCGGCAAAATTAAACCAAATTTTAAAGGAAAAAAATAAGGAAGGGATGCAACACGAGGACTTCCTAGGGGGTTACCCATCCTAGTACTACTCTAGACCAAACACGTTTAACTTCGGAGTTCTAATGGAATCCGGTGTATTACAGCTAGTATGATGGCATCCGTCATTCTCAGCACTCCAAATTTTACTAAGCATCTTTCTCCTGCGCCGCCCGTCAAACCCCGCACGCGCGTCCCCGCGCCTCGCCCCCTTTCTCGTTTCCCCCGAGAGAAAAATAAAAAGATTCGCCGATCGAACCGGCAAAAGTAAATCGAATTAAGGAAAAAAAATTCAAGGGATGGAACACGAGGACTTCACAAGGGGTCACCCATCCTAGTACTACTCTAGCCTAAGCACGCTTAACTTCGATGTTTTGATGGGATCAGATGAGTTAGTGCTAATATTATCGCATCCGTCATTCTCAGCATTCCAAATTCTATTAAGCCTCTTTCTACCCCCTTTCTCGTTTACGCCAAGAGGGAAGACAAAAAGATTCCCCGATCGAACCGGCAAAATTAAACGGAATTTTAAAAGAAAAAAAAAAGGGATGCAACACGAGGGCTTCCTATGAGGTCACCCATTCTAGTACTACTCTCGCCCAAGCACGCTTAACTTCAAAGTTCTGATGGGATCCGGTGAGTTAGTGCTGGTATGATCGCATCCATCATTCTCAAAGCCTGCACTAGCGCCCCCGCGCCTTGCCCCCTTTCTCGATTCCGCCAAGAGAAAAATAAAAAGATTCACCGATCGAACCGTCAAAATTAAACCGAATTTTAAAGGAAAAAAAAAGGTAGGGATGCAACACGAGGACTTCCCAAGGGTCACCCATCCTAGTACTACTCTCGCCCAAGCACGCTAAAATTCGGAGTTCTAATGGGATCCGGTGCGTTAGTGCTGGTATGATCGCATCCATCATTGTTATCTCTCCAAATTCTATTAAGCCTCTTTCTCCTGCGCCGCCCGTCACACCCCGCACGTGCGCCCCCGTGCCTCGCACCCTTTCTCGTTTCCGCCAAGAGAAAAACAAAAAGATTCGCCAATCGAACCGGCAAAATAAAACCAAATTTTAAAGAAAAAAAGAAAAAGAAACGGATGCAACACGAAGGCTTGACAGGGGGTCACCCATCCTAGTACTACACTCACCCCAGCGCGCTTACCTTCGGAGTTCTGATGGGATCCGGAGCGTTAGTGCTGGTATAATCGCATCCGTCATTCTCAAAACTTCAAATTCTATTAAACCTCTTTCTCCTGTGCCGCCAGTCACTCCCCGCACGCGTGCCCCTGCGCCTTACCCCCTTTCTCGTTTCTGCCAAGAGGAAAAACAAAAAGATTTGCCGATCGAATCGACAAAATTGAACCAAATTTTAAAGTAAAAAAAAAAAGAAGGGATGCAACATGAGGACTTGCCAAGGGGTGACCCATCCTAGTAATATTCTCGCCCAAGCACGCTTAACTTCGGAGTTCTGATGGGATTCGATGCGTTAGTGCTGGTTTGATCGCATCCGTCAATCCCAGCACTCTAAATTCTATTAAGACTTTTTCTCCTGCACCGCCCGTAAAACCCCGACGCGCGCCCCTGCGCATTGCCCCCTTTCTCGTTTCCGCCAGGAAAAAAACAGAAAGATTCGCCGATCGAATCGTCAAAATTAAACCGAATTTTAAAGGAAAAAAAAGGTAGGGATGCAACACGAGGACTTCCCAAGGATCACCCATCCTAGTACTACTCTCGCCCAAGCACGCTAAAATTCGGAGTTCTAATGGGATCCGGTGCGTTAGTGCTGTTATGATCGCATCCATCATTGTTAGCTCTCTAAATTCTATTAAGCCTTTTTCTCCTGCGCCGTCTGTCACACCCCGCACGCGCGCATCCGCGCCTTGCCCCCTTTCTCGTTTCCGCCAAGACGAAAAACAAAAAGATTCGCCGATCGAACCAGCAAAATTAAATCGAATTTTAAAGGAAAAAAAAGAAGGGGATGAAACACGAAGTCTTCCCAGGGGGTCACCCATCCTAGTACTACTCTCGCCCAAGCACGCTTAACTTTATAGTTCTGATGGGATCCGGTACGTTAGTGCTGGTATGATCGCATCCGTCATTAGCAGCACTCCAAGTTCTGATGGGATCCGATGAGTTAGTGCTGGTTTGATCGCATCCGTCATTCTCAGCACTCCAAATTCTTTTAAGCATTTTTCTCCTACACCGCCCGTCAAACCCCGCACGCGCGCCCCCGCGCCTTTCCCCCTTTCTCGTTTCTGCCAAGAGAAAAACAAAAAGATTCGCCGATCGAACAGTCAAAATTAAATCAAATTTTATAGGAAAAAAAAAGGTAGGGAGGTAACACGAAGACTTCCCAGGGGGTCACCCATCCTAGTACTATTCTAATGGGATCCAGTGCGTTAGTGCTATTAAGATCCCATACATCCTTCTTGGCACTCCAAAAGAAGGGATGCAACACGAGGACTTCCCAGGCGGTCACCCAACCTAGTACTACACTCACCCCAGCGCGCTTACCTTCGGAGTTCTGATGGGATCCGGAGCGTTAGTGCTGGTATAATCGCATCCGTCATTCTCAAAACTCCAAATTCTATTAAGCCTCTTTCTCCTGCACCGCCCGTCACACCCCGCACGCATGCCCCCGCGCCTCGCCCCCTTTCTCGTTTCCGTCGAGTGGAAAAACAAAAGGATTCGCCGATCGAACAAGCAAAATTAAACCGAATTTTAAAGAAAAATAAGAAGGAAGGGATGCAACACGAGGACTTCCCAGGGGGTCACCCATCCTAGTTCTACTCTCGACCAGGCACGCGTAACTTCAGAGTTTCGATGGGATCCGGTGCGTTAGTGCTGGTATGATCGCATCCGTCATTCCGAGCACTCCAAATTCTATTAAGCCTCTTTCTCCTGCGCCGCCCGTCTCACCCCGCGCACACGCCCCCGCGCCTCGCCCTCTTTCTCGTCTCCACCAAGAGGAAAAACAAAAAGATACGTCGATCGAACCGGTAAAATTAAATCGAATTTTAAAGGAAAAAAAAGAAAAGGATACGAGGACTTCCCAAGGGTCACCCATCCTAGTACTACTCTCGCCCAAGCTCGCTTAGCTTCGGAGTTCTGATGGGATTCAGTGCGTTAGTGCGGGTATGATATCATCACCCATTCCCAGAACTCCAAATTCTATTAAGCCTCTTTCTCCTGAACCGCCCGTCAAATCCCGCACGCGCGCTCCGCGCGTCGCCCCTTTTCTCGTTTTCGCCAAGAGGAAAAACAAAAAGATTCGCCGATCGAACCGGCAAAATTAAATCAAATTTTAAGAAAAAAAAAGGAAGGGATGCAACACGAGGGGTTACCAGGGGGTCAACCATCCTAGTACTACTCTCGCCCAAGCAGGATTGACTTCGGAGTTCTGATGGGATCCGGTGCGTTAGTGCTGGTATGATCGCATCAGTCATTTTCAGCACTCCAAATTCTATTAAGCCTCTTTCTCCTGCGCCGCCAGTCATACCCCGCACGTGCGCCCCCCTTCCTCGCCCCCTTTCTCGTTTCCGCCTTGAGGAAAAAGAAATGGATTCGCCGATCGAACCGGCAAAATTAAACGAAATTTTAAAGGAGAAAAAAAAGAAAGTGATGCAACACGAGGACTTCCCAGGGATCACCCATCCTAGTACTACTCTCGCCCAAACACGCTTAACTTCGGAGTTCTGATGGGATCCGGTGCGTTAGTGCTGGTATGATCTCATCCGTCAATACCAGCACTCCAAATTCTATTAAGCCTCTTTCTCCTGCGCCGCTCGTCACACCTCGCTCGCGGGCCTCCGCGCTTCGCCCCCTTTCTTGTGTCCGCCAGGAGAAAAAATAAAAAGATTCGCTGATCGAACCGGCAAAATTAAACCGAATTTTAAAGGAAAAAAAAAGAAGGGATTCAACACGAGGACTTCCCAGGGGGTCACCCATCCTAGTACAACTCACGCCCAAGCACGCTTAACTTCGGAGTTCCGATAGAATCCGGTGCGTTAGTGCTGGTATGATCGCATCCGTCATTCCCAGCACTCCAAATTCTATTAAGCCTCTTTC
>NW_025884816.1:7133-7868 GCF_002878395.1 Capsicum annuum
AAAAAAAAAAGGGATTCAACACGAGGACTTCCCAGGGGGTCACCCATCCTAGTACAACTCACGCCCAAGCACGCTTAACTTCGGAGTTCCGATAGAATCCGGTGCGTTAGTGCTGGTATGATCGCATCCGTCATTCCCAGCACTCCAAATTCTATTAAGCCTCTTTCTCCTGCGCCGCTCGTCACACCTCGCTCGCGGGCCTCCGCGCTTCGCCCCCTTTTTTGTGTCCGCCAGGAGAAAAAATAAAAAGATTCTCCGATCGAACCGGCAAAATTAAATCAAATTTTAAAGGAAAAAAAAAAGAAGGTATGCAACACGAGGACTTCCCAGGGGGTCACCCATCCTAGTACAACTCTCTTCCAAGCACGCTTAACTTTGAAGTTCCGATGGGATCCGGTGCGTTAGTGCTGGTATGATTGCATCCGTCATTCCCAGCACTCCAAATTCTATTATGCCTCTTTCTCCTCCGCCGCCCGTCATACCCAGCACGCGCGCCCCTGCGCCTTGCCCCTTTCTCGTTTCCGCCAAGAGGAAAAACAAAAAGATTCGTCGATCGAACGGGCAAAATTAAACCGAATTTTAAAGGAAAAAGAAAGGAAGGGATGCAACACTACTCTCGCCCAAGCACGCTAACTTTGGAGGTCTGATGGGATCCGGTGCGTTATTTCTAGTATGATCGCATCCGTCATTCCCATCACTCCAAATTCTACTATGCATCTTTCTCCTGCACCGCCC
>NW_025884817.1:0-1053 GCF_002878395.1 Capsicum annuum
CACCAACACCAAGTCCACTGCCTCTTAAGCCGCCGCCACCACCACTCGCTGAGCCAGCTGATGATCCAAGAAAGCGCCTGCTGCCCATCTCAATGTTGGCTGAAACGATGCCACTTGCAAGAACAAGCAACAACACTACTACTCCAACAAAACGTGCGGACAAACCAGCCATTATAACTCCTTTTCCTTTTTGTTGAAGAAGAAGAATAAAAAAAAAGATGAAAACAAATGAATAGTAGTCAAGAAACTATACCTGGATGAATATGTATTTTGTTGGGCAAGTATATATAGTGTTGAACTGCCCTTTTGTGGATCAAGAATTGCATTCTAACTCAAAAAGAAATTTAAAAAACATTTTCATGCACATTGTGGCTTTCCATGAACTGTCGAAAGTAATTTTTTTAAAATGTATATCCATATAAAAATAATTCTCTGTATCTTGGTGATATCACAAATAAGAATCTTTTCTGTGAATAATCTATTATATTAAGGGATATTCTCTTTGATTAGAGGTTGAGAAAGAGGGGAACTCATGTAGGGAAACCTATAATGATTTGCAATGCTGAGGACTGCGCTTTGTTATGCTGGCTAAACTGTGCAAGTTGACTTTGATAGGGTAATTATCATGGGGTAAGTCATCAATAGTGGAAAAGATCAGGCAGAGTATATAATGTCAAGATCAAGATCCTAGAAATAATTGATAATTGCTTAGATTTCAAAGACGAAGTAGACTAATTTAAAGATGTTTATTTCAAGAGTGTTAATCGTTGATCCTAATTTATATGACAGTTTCTGAATTCAAGAGTTAACCGAGGATTTTTTACCACGATTTTTTTATATGCCTTATAAATATTTTTAATTGTTAACTACTTTTTGTATAATTTATAAATATATAAATTTTATTTTGAAATACTCAAAGTATGTTCGATATTTACGCTTAAAATTTAATAGTTTGATTGACGAAGTACGAACTACATCACATAAATTGAGACAAAGAATATGTTTTGTTAATATGTTAATGAGGATTAAAAGGTGAACAAATTACCTATTCCA
>NW_025884818.1:0-1421 GCF_002878395.1 Capsicum annuum
AGAGAATGCCTACAAAGAGGCATAGGGGGTATGGCACGACCTACGAGGTCATTTATTGCATCATCATCATCGATGCTTTATTCAGGAAGGGGTGCACAACCAATGGTCCGTGTTAGAGGTGATAGAGGAGCCACGAGTTCTAGTGGGGCTCAAAATAGTATGTATGCTCTAGCGGATCGACAGAATTTAGAGGCTTCCCCAAATGTGGTTACAGGTACATTGTCTATCTTTTCATTTGTTGTATATGCCTTAATTGATCCCGATTCTACATTATCTTATATTACTACATTGGTTGCTGGAAAGTTTGAAAGAATACCTGAACTGTTAGTTAAGCCATTTGAAGTGTCTACACTGGTTGGGGAATCTATTATAGCTAGAAGGGTTTACCGAAACTGTATAGTAACTGTTTGTGGTCGTGATATGATGGCTGATCTTGTAGAGTTAGAAATGGTAGATTTTTATGTTATAATGGGTATGGCCTGGTTGGCGTCTTGTTATGCCACAATTGATTGCTGCACGAAAAAGGTATATTTCCATTTTCCAAATGAATCAGTCCTTGAATGGAAAGGTGAAACTAGCGCGCCAAGAGGTAGATTTATTTCTTATTTTAAGGCAAGAAGAATGATTTCCAAGGGATACATATATCATTTAGTTAGAGTAAGGGATACAGAAGCAGAGCCACTAACTCTTCACGCTGTTCCAGTGGTAAATGAATTTTCTGATGTATTTCTTAAAGATCTTCCGGGTTTGCCTCCTGAACTAGAAGTAGAGTTTGGTATTGATATAATACCAGGCACCCAACCAATCTTCATTCCTCCGTATAGAATGGCCCCAGTAGAACTACGAGAATTGAAAGAGCAATTGAAAGATTTTCTAGAGAAGGGATTCATAAGGCCTAGTATATCCCCCTGGGGAGCACCAGTGTTATTTGTGCGCAAAAAGGATGGCTCGCTGAGGATGTGTATTGATTATCGGAAATTGAATAAGGTGACTATTAAGAATAAATATCCTCTCCCAAGAATTGATGATTTATTTGATAAGTTACAGGGCGCTAAGTGCTTTTCTAAGATTGATTTGAGGTCAGTTTACCACCAAGTGAGGGTCAAAGAGAAGGATATACCTAAGACAGCTTTTCGAACATGGTATGGTCATTATGAGTTTCTAGTTATGTCATTTGGGAAAACAAATGCACCCGCAGCTTTTATGGATTTGATGAATAGGGTGTTTAAGCCATTCCTGGATGTATTTATGATAGTTTTTATAGATGATATTCTAGTTTATTCTAGATCAGAAGAGGACCATGCCAATCACTTACGACAGGAATTGTAGACTCTTCGTGATTGTAAGCTTTATGCAAAGTTCTCTAAATGTGAGTTTTGGTTAAAGTCGGTGGCATTTTTGGGTTATATTGTATCTAGTGA
>NW_025884818.1:1521-3083 GCF_002878395.1 Capsicum annuum
GTCGTAAGTGATTGTAAGCTTTATGCAAAGTTCTCTAAATGTGAGTTTTGGTTAAAGTCGGTGGCATTTTTGGGTTATATTGTATCTAGTGAAGGGATAAAGGTTAATGCTCAAAAGATAGAAGCTGTGAAGAATTGGCCAAGGCCCACAACGCCTATGGAGATTCATAGTTTTCTCGGGTTGGCCGATTATTATAGAAGGTTTGTTGAAGGCTTTTATTTCATTTCAGCACCCTTAACCAAGCTAACCCAAAAAGCATCCAAATTCCAATGGAATGATGCCTGTGAGAAGAGTTCTCAAGATTTAAAGAACAAGTTGATTTCTACACCCGTGTTGGTACTTCCAGAATGTATCGAAGGGTATACAGTGTATTGTGATGCTTCCAGAATTGGTTTAGGATGTGTATTGATGCAGCATGGTAAGGTAATAGCATATGCTTCTAGACAATTGCGGCCACATGAGAAAAATTATCCTACACACGATCTTGAGCCGACAGCAGTTATTTTTGCTTTAAAGATATGGCACCACTACTTATATGGGGTTCATGTTGATATATATACTGACCATAAGAGCTTGCAATATATTTTTAATTAGAAGGATCTAAATTTAAGGCAGCGGAGATGGCTTGAACTATTAAAGGACTACGATGTTGATATCTTGTACCATCCAGGGAAAGCAAATATGGTAGTTGATGCGTTAAGTCGTAAGGCTATGATGGCACCTATAGAAAGGCAAAGGATGATTAAAGATCTTCACCAGTTAGCTAGTTTGGGAGTTCGCCTTCTTGAAACTCCGGATAAAGAGCTTATCGTACATAATGCTGCCGAATCTTCATTAGTAGCTGAAGTGAAAAAGAAGCAATATGCAGATCCTATTTTATTATAGCTTAAGGAGAACATTCAGAGTGGTGCAACCAAGGCATTTGAGCTTACGCAAGAAGGAGTACTTCAGTGCCAAAATCGATTGTGTGTGCCAGATGTGGATGGGCTAAGAAAGAAGATTATGACAGAGGCACATTGTTCAAGGTATTCCATTCATCCAGGATCAACCAAAATGTATCAAGATTTGAAAGATATGTATTGGTAGAATGACATGAAGAAGGGCATTGCAGAATTTGTAGCTGAATGTCCAAATTGTCAAAGAGTTAAAGTTGAGCACCAAAAACCCGGAGGTTATATGCAATGCATTGATCTTCCAAGATGGAAGTGGGACATAATCAACATGGATTTCGTTATTGGTTTGCCTTGTACATCCCAGAAGTTCGATTCTATATGGGTGATTGTTGATAGGCTTACCAAATCCGCACATTTCCTACTAGTTAGAACCACTTACACAGTTGAAGAGTATGCGAAGTTGTACATTAAAAAGATAGTCCGATTATATGAAGTGCCAATCTCTATTATATCAGATCGGGGAACCCAATTTACCACAAACTTTTGGAAGTCTTTTCAGAGGTGTTTGGGAACACAAGTGAAGTTGAGTAATACTTTTCACCCTCAAACAGATAGACAAGCAGAACGTACCATCCAAACACTTGAAGATATGCTACGAGCTTGTGTAAT
>NW_025884819.1:0-4871 GCF_002878395.1 Capsicum annuum
AATTTCCCTCTCGGTGCTAAGTACTACTCCCCGACAAGCTCAGAACGAGTTAGGAATCCACAAATTGTTGATGAATTATGAATTGAGATATTTGTTTTGGTCTCTATGATAGACCCTTGTCATGATGATGGTGGATTTCCTAACGCGTTCTGAGCTTGTCGGGGAGTAGTACTTAGCACCGAGAGGGAAATTTGGTATTTTCCCAAACTTATGTGCCACCGTAGGGTTGTTTGATGATGATATTATTGGCCAGAGAGCCCGATTGTGATTATTGCAATTTTAAGGTGGTACTCCCTGGCAAAGAGTATGACGCTCCCGCCAACGGAGGTTTCAAACATTGGTATTCCACATAGCTCATGTGGGGTTGTCAGTTATAGGAAACTCCCCTTTCCATAAAAGTCATGTTTCTTGAATTACCGAGTCACTCTGAGATTTGAGTCAAAAAGTTGAGATATTATGATGAATTATGATTACCTATGATGAATTTTGACGATATGATAATTTATGATGATTTATCATAATTTATGATTTTTGATGATTTACATAGATTATGAATTTTACCATTTGAACTATTTATTATGAAAGTATGAAGAGTATGATTTGATATAACTCATGCCAAGTGAGTCATCATTGTCTGTATACATGTTTTCATGAAATTTATGATGTTATTTAAAGTGTTACATGCACCTCCACATACTCAGTTCATTCTCTTTGTGCTGACCCCCATCACTATTCTATTCAGTTGCAGCATCTGGTCAGCAGGTAAAGGAGTCCTTATAGTTTAAGGTCTTGTGTTAGTTGTTTCAGTTTAGAGACACTGTACCTTCTTCTGTCAGCCATATTAAGTGGGATGGTTGGGAGTCATGACCTGTTTATGTACAGGTAATACTAGTAGAGGCTTCATAGATAGTAGTAGCGGTTGACGTATTCAGTCTCCTTCTTGTATATGTATATGTGTCAGTAGAATTGTCATCTTGTAATTCCAATATTGTATTGAATAGATTCTGTATTGACATATTTTCATCTTCATTCTCTCAAAATTATGTTTTAAATTAGCTGCTTTTGAGTTATACCTATGAAAGGGTTAGCTTGGGGTCACTTGTGACCCTAAGCACCGTGTGACATCTTAGGACTCGATTTTCGAGGCGTTACAACTTGGTATCAGAGCACAGGGTTCAAGTATTCTAGGGTGTCTATGAAGCCGTGTCTAGTAGTGTCTTGCGGAATGGTATGGAGACATCTGTACTTTTCTTTGAGAGGCTATAAGGAATTTAGGAAAGGTTGCTATTCTTTCAAGTCTTTAATCGTGCAATAAGTTTAAACCAGATAAGCTACCAAATTTCTTTTCAGCATCTATAAGTGACAGTTTGTACTTTTCTATCTATGTGTTATTCTTGAGATAGTATGAGCAACAAGTCTTGGTTTTTTCCCTGATAATGTTTTCAGAAGTCTCATAAAAGTGGCTTCAGAAGAGCCTCCTAGTGTGTTAAAAGTTCCTAAAGTTTTATGTTATATCCTCTTCTTTATGACTTGTTCATCTAAGACTGAGTGGATGCGTACTCCTTGATCATCGAATATGGTATGCCAAGTTCCTATCTCCTGTAATCTTGCTATCATCATGCTGTTGAAAAAAAATGAAATTCTAGTAAAGCCATATAGGGCTCTTTTGATTCACTAGCACAGCTGTTTTGTTATTCACCTCAAACTTTTTTTTTCAAAACTCATATTCAAAGCCTAGTAGAGCCATGTGTATCCTATTTCGATCCACTAGCAACTTGTAGTTCATCTTGTTCCTTGTGCTGGCTGAAAATGTGGGATTTTGGAGGTGTAGTAGTAAGAAGGATGGTAAGTGTGATTTGTTGAGCATAAGTATAGTGGAATCTATTTTTGCATATATTTGGGGTTAATAGGGAGTGATATATCCTTGTGTGTCAATTTTGTGATGTAGTTTGTTCGAGGTATGAAATGGGTGTTGACGGTATTTGTATGCCAGAGAGTATAGGTTAGTAATGGAAGTACTCGATGGGTGAGTGTTTTTAAATTATGCCGTTGCCGGGTTGCAAGAGAAAGTTAAGTTAAGGCGTAGAGAGCTATGAACTAAGTTAAGTTGTGTATGAAGGATAGAATGTAGTGACGGGTGAAAGAAGGATGTGTTAATGGATTGTGAATAAGATAAGCTATATGATTATGACCAATTGTTATTGTTATGAAGTTTAAATGGGCTAGCATTTGTTGAGGATTGTTTTATAGTTTCTAAGTGGAAATTTCATGCGAAAAGTTGTAAGTTATATTGTGTGCTAAAAGTTAAGTTTGAATGATTGGTGATCGTGAAGCTGACTATGACGATTTCTTGATTAATGGTATTAGTTTAGGAAGTGATCTAGTAGGATTGAATAGTGGATATACGAGCCTAAGTTTGGTTGATTCGTGATTAAGTTTGATGTTGTGTTTATGATGAGAAAGTTCACCCAAGATATTATAGGACTATTTTAATTTCGAGGATTAGTGTATGACTGTAATGGTTGAGCTTCTTAGATGTGATTTTGATTCTTATGGTTTAGAAATATAAGTTTGCAAGTGTGATTTTAATAAGCGAAGACAGAGGTAGTGTGGTCCGTTAAGGATGAGAAAAATTTGAGTTGAGCGTTAGACTCTAAGATTGAAATTCCGAAGTTGAGTTGAAAGCGTTGAAGCTCTAGATGGTGTATGCTTATTTTGAGCTAAGTGGTAATGTGAAGTAAGATTCAAATTAAGCTTTCATGTATATTGCGGTTAGTTGAAGTTTTAAGTGGTTATCTTAAGGGATTGTGGTGTACATGTTTCAGATTCTGGAAGCTAGTTATGCTTCAATTCGTAAACTTCTACTAAACGATCTTTGTTTTCCAAGTATTCCAGCTCAGTCAATTAGAATCGTATAGTGTACCTTCTTATTTATCATTTCATCATGTTATCCAAGGATCGTAGAATGAAATCATTTCCATACGGAGCATCTCAGTAGTTACTAGTATACCTCTGTTCGTTCATCATGCATATGAGCTAATTCATAGGTGCCCCGTGCACAGTCTTAGTGACCCTATGAAATAAGTGTTGTAGAGGAACATACAGTCCCAAGGGGGAGTTACCCCGTGACTTCTTAAAGCTTCCGTATTTTAAACACATCTAGTTCATGCTCAAGTTCTCATTATGAGCCTTGAATTGTCTATTGTTGCATACGCATTCATACATTCCAGAGTCAGTTCTGCTAGATATTTATGCATCAGATATGCATGTTCAGTATGAGGACTAGGAAACTGTAATTCCAATCGTGCCGATATGTCTCAGATGTTCGCGTCCCTTAAGAAGGTTAGCTAATCAGTTCTTTTATCCTATCAAGCGACGTTCGATGACGAATATTTTCAAGGGGGAGATAATGTAATACCTCGAAAAATTTTCTTCATAAAGATTTCGTGAGAAACATATCGAGTTCTATGCTTTAGAGCGATCCATAAATTTTCTGTGTAGTATTTCTAAGATGTTGACCTACCATTGCGTAGAGTATCGAATAAGATTTCCAAAGATATGTAGATCATCAAAAACGGACACTCGAGTGATGAGTTACGACCACTCTGATCGAACTACGACCATTCCGATCGAACTGTGAACAGTAAAACGTGCAGGAAATTAAAAATTACTGCAGCCAGGCGAATTTTAGGGTCAACTTCAAATGACCATAAATCCTTGTACATAATGATCTGGGTGATCTACTATATATCAACGGAAAGATCTGCGAGTCTTGTTTCCGATGAAATTGGTTTCATCCAATTTTTCTATCGGGGTAAAAAGTTATGGTCGATCTACTTCAGCCTATCAAAAGTGAATTTTTGGGTCAACTTCAAACGATCATAACTCCTCGTACACAATGATCTGGGTGAGATACTATATATCAACGGAAATATATGAGAGTCCTCTTTCTAATGAAATTGGTTTCATCTAATTTAGGTATCAGAGTAAAACATTATGGTTGATCTACTTCAGACTATCAAAACAGTCCACCAAAGGACAGATTCGAGAATTATTAGATTTTTAAGGGCATTTTGGTCATTATGCCTTCACTTCATGGATGAAAATTGTCCATTTACACCTATATTGAGCCATAAAATTCATGTTCTTCAATCAAAAACATTGAGAGAACTAAACCCTAGGTCCATTTTGACCTCCAAATATCTTTCAATTTCACCGTAGAAATCCAAAATTAATCTGATAAACGAACTCCTCATTTCAAGACCTTGGAGGAGCACCCATTATTTGTCCGAACAGGATTCCATAATTAAGAAGTCAATTTCAAGGTATGTGGGGTTTTGAACAAGAGCAATCTTCCGTTCTTGAGCCCAAAGCTTTAATTTAATTATGGTTTTACATGATTTTGCAAGTGAGATTATGTCTAAATAATTTGATTATGAGATTATGATGGTTGAATGAATAAACTTTGATTTAGATGATTATCTCAATGTTTTCATGATATGATTTATTAATTATCGTTGTGAATTACACACTTTTACCACGAGGTGGTATTTTGAATGATTTTGGGACTTATGTCGAGATGGTATTTTGGAATAATATTTTGAGATATGTGTCAAGCTTTGTGCTTCCCAATGACGATTTGAATTATTGAATATATATTTGAGACATGAGATGTCTTGATATCTATAATTGTAAATTTCATATTTTTATTTTGAATGATTTCAAGATATATGTTGAAATGGTATTTTGGAATGATTTTGAGATTTATGATAAGCTTAAAGCTTCTTTATGACGAAATTGAATCATTGAGCATATTGAGATATAACGTTTGAGATGTTACCATGAGTCTTGATATTTTCTCAAAAATATTG
>NW_025884820.1:0-1929 GCF_002878395.1 Capsicum annuum
GCGAAATACTAATCGAACTGTCTAGTAGCTGGTTCCCTCCAAAGTTTTCCTCATGATAGCTGGAACTCACGAGCGATTTCTATCAAGGAAAGCCAATGATTAGAGGCCTCAGGGGCGCAATGCCCTCGACCTATTCTCAAACTTTAAATAGGTAGGACAGCGCAGCTGCTTTGTTGAGCCACACCACAGAATCAAGAGCTCCAAGTGGGACATTTTTGGTAAGCAGAACTGGTGATATGGGATGAACCGAAAGTCAGGTTATGGTGCCAAACTGCACGTTAACCTAGATCCCACAAAAGGTGTTGGTCGATTAAGACAGCAGGATGATGGTCATAGAAGTTGAAATCCACTAAAGAATGTGTAACAACTCACCTTCCGAATCAACTAACCCTAAAAATGGATGGCTCTTAAGCGCGCGACCTACACCCGGTCGTTGGGACAAGTTCCAGGCCTCGATGAGTAGGAGGGCATGGTGGTCGCTGCAAAACCTTAGGCGCGATCCTGGGCAGAGCGGCCGTCGGTGTAGATCTAGGTGGTAGTAGAAAATATTCAAATGAGAACTTTGAAGGCTAAAGAGGAGAGAGGTTCCATGTGAATGACACTTGCACATGGGTTAGTCGATCCTAAAGGTCGGGGGAACCCCGATAGTAGCGCATTTTGTGCATACTCCAAAAGGGAATTAGGTTACAATTCCTGAATCGAGATATGGCGGCTGACGTCAACATTACGAAGTCTGGATACGTCAGCGGGAGCCTTGGGAAGAGTTATCTTTTTTGTTTAATAGCCTGCCTACTCTGGAATCGGCTCAACCAGAGGTAGGGTCCAGAGGCTGGAAGAGCACCGCACGCTGCGTGGTGTCCGATGCTCTCCCGACGGCCCTTAAAAATATGAAGGACCAAATTCCATCCACTCCCGGTCGCACTCTTAACCGCATCAGGTGTCCAAGGTGAACAACCTCTAGTCGATGGAATAATGTAGGCAAGGAAAGTCGGTAAAATGGATCTGTAACTTCGGGAAGAGGATTGACTCTGAGGGCTGGGCACGGGGGTCCCAGTCCCGAACCCATTGGTTGTTGGTGTATTGGACGAGCTGCTCCCACAGCAAGAGCGGGTTGCTGCGTGCCGACCTGGGGACATACTGGGAACGGTTCCTTCAAGGGCCTTCCCCGCGCGTCAAACAACCAACTCAGAACTGGTACAAACAAGCGGAATCCGACTATTTAACTAAAACAAAGCATTGCGATAGTCCCAATGGATATTCATGCAATGTGATATCTGCCCTGTGCTTTAATTGTCAAAGTGAAGAAATTTAACCAAGCGCAAGTAAACAGCGGGAGTAACTATGACTCTCTTAAGGTAGCCAAATACCTCGTCATCTAATTAATGATGCACATGAATGGATTAACGATATTCCCACTATCCTTGTCTACTATTCTTCCAAATCACAGCCAAGGGAACGCGCTTGGTAAAGTCAGTGGGGAAAGAAGAGCCTGTTGAGCTTGAATCTAGTCCGACTTTATGAAATGACATGAGAGCTGTAGTATAAGTGGGAGCCGAAAGGCGAAAGTGAAATACCACCACTTTTAATGTTAGTTTACTTATTCTATGAATTGGAAGCGGGGAACTGCCCCTCTTTTTGGACCCAAGGCTTGCTCTGCGGGCTGATCCAAGCGGAACACATTGTCAGGTGGGGAGTTTGGCTGGGGCGGCACATCTGTTAAAAGATAAAGTATGTGTCCGAAGATGAGCTCAACAAGAATAGAAATCTCATGTGGAATAGAAAGGTAAAAGCTCATTTGATTTTGATTTCCAGTACGAATACGATCCATGAAACCATGGACTAACGATCCTTTAGACCTTTAAAATTCAAAGCTATAGGTGTTGAAAAAGTTACCACTAGGATAACTGGTTTGTGGCAGCAAAGCATTCA
>NW_025884821.1:0-2369 GCF_002878395.1 Capsicum annuum
TGAACTATACACGAAATTGCTGAGACACACCCGAACTTTAGAAGGGTCCTATTATCCCCTGGACTAATTAAAATCGTATTTTTGGCAACCTTAGTGCCTACGTGGCACATTAGTGAATCAACACACTGAAGGTCCACGTAGGCATACGTATGTGCCGCGCAGGCACTAAGGTTGCCAAAAATACGAGTTTAACTGATCCATAGGGGGTAACAGGACCCTCCTAAAGTTTGGATGTGTCTTAACAATTTCGTGTATAGTTTAGAGTGAAAACAGAACATTTTTGTATAACATTAAATTAGGAATTGTAATTATCTTTTCTGATTTTTAAAAATGACTATTATATTATAAAAAAACTTTGATTTTTGTAATATTGAAAAAGTACTATTATTTTTGTAATTAAATTTTAAGAATGGTCTTTTCATGTAATTTACCTAAATAAAAGGACAAAATAGGTTCAATAGGTAGATGAAAAGAGCATTTTAGGCCCAATAGGTAGGTGAAAAGAGTATTTTAGACGCAATAGATAAACAAAAATGACATTTTAGGCCCAATAGGTAGACGAAAGATTTTTTTGCACCATTTTACATAGTTAAAGGATATTTTAGGTCCTTTTCCGTAAATACTAAGATAAGAAGTGCAAATATTTTAGGAGTTGGTATGATCTTCTAGAAAGTGGATGTCAGATTTTGTTCTTCTAATCTTTCAATTGAGGTTGCATTAACCAATTAGGAGTTGGATAAACACAAAATATGTGTAGTTTGACTTTACAATTTGCAATTGAACAAATTCAAAATAATCTGTAGTTTCACTGATGTGCCACGTAGGAATTAAGGTTGTCAAAAATATGATTTTTATTAATCCAGGAGGGTAATAGGACCCTCCTAAAGTTTGAGTGTGTCTCAGTAATTTTGTATATAGTTCAGGATGAAAACAAGACTTTTTCTCTAATGCTATAAGTAATTATTAATTCACCTTAATTTAAGAATATATTTTCAATCTTCAAATTAAAAGAGGAAAAGATAATCCTTACTTTCAAATCTTTCCTTTTCTTATATTCAAAATTCAAATATGTTAAAATAAATTAAGTATTTCATTATTTTCTTGTGTGTGTTTCGTTTTGTTTTCATGCATGTTAATCATCTAGTATTATTTCATTATCATGTATTTTTAATTCGAATATAATGGGTTAACCATAATTTTTTATGAATAAATATTTATGGGATAAAAATTATTTTATTGGAAGTACAAATGTACCATGTATTTTTATTGTATAAATATAATTTATGTCAAAGTCAGATTATTATTATATTTTTGATATAATTTATGAGATAAATATTCATGGTATATCTCAATATATTGGAAGAACTCTTCTTGGTAAAAACTTATTTATTAAATACAAATATATATTTTCAGTATTACATGGTATAACCTTTTCATATCTAAAATATATATAAAATATATTATATATGTTTATGGTATAAATATAAATTATATGGTATAAATATAATTTGTATAGTATAAATATACCATATATTTTTATGATATAAATATAATTTTTATAATATATAAATATATCATGAATTTTATGGTATAAATATACCATATATTTTTGTGGAGGCATCGTGAAAGCAGACAATAAAAATAAGAAACATAAAATTTTGATATACGAACAAAGGCTTCCATAAATTAGGCAATAAATAAGAAATATGGAAATTTAATCTATAATTTTTTTTTTTTATATATTAGAGTCTGTTATAAAAGTAAATATTTTATATGCTATATCTGACAATCAACTAGTACGGCTATGTATATGTAATAGTTTTTTTTAAATGACTATTTATGTTGCTTTTCTTTTATTTATCAGATCAATTTAGAATGATAAAAAATTGATATTGTGCACTATATTTGGTTAATATTAATAAAAATGATAGGAATTTTATGTAGTTTAATAAAGATAAGTTGTGGTAGTATATAATTTTGAGAAAAGACATTTCCCCCCCTGAACTTGTCCTCCAAACTCACTTTAATACTTGAACTTAACTTTTATTTATTTACCCCCTTAACATCTTTAAAGTGTATTTATTTCACCCCTCAAAACTGAATACCACTCTCACAACGGAGAGTGGGTTACACACGCGCCATGTTAGTGCCAAATCAGTGCCAGGTCATTGCCACGTAAGAAATTAGGATTTAAAAAAAAAATCCCACACACATACTATTTTTATGTATTTTTATTTTAAAAAGAAAAAAATATATATTTACTATTTATATATATATATATTAAATAATATATATTTATATATATATAAAATATATCTATATATATGTACTATTTTAATATATATATAAATATTAAATAATATATATAT
>NW_025884822.1:0-1908 GCF_002878395.1 Capsicum annuum
AAAAGTTTAATTCTATATGGGTGATTGTTGATAGGCTTACCAAATCCGCACATTTCCTACCAGTTAGGACCACTTACACAGTTGAAGAGTATGCGAAGCTGTACATTAATGAGATAGTCCGATTACATGGAGTGCCAATCTCTATTATATCAGATCGGGGAATCCAATTTACCGCAAACTTTTGGAAGTCTTTTCAAAGGTGTTTGGGAACACAAATGAAGTTGAGTACAGCTTTTCACCCTCAAATAGATGGACAAGCAGAACTTACCATCCAAACACTTGAATATATGCTACGAGCTTATGTAATAGATTTTAAGGGTAACTGGGATGATCATTTACCTCTTATTGAGTTTGCCTACAATAATAGCTATCATTCAAGTATCAAAATGGCACCATATGAAACTTTATATGGAAGGAAGTGTAGATCACCAATAGGATGGTTCGAAGTGGGTGAAACTCTTTTGTTCGGACCGGATCTTATTTATCAAGCCATAGAGAAGGTTAAAGTAATTCAGCAACGACTGAAAACAGCCCAAAGTCGACACAAGTCATATGCGGATAGTAGAAGGAGAGGGCTAGAGTTTTCTATAGGTGATTGGGTATTTTTGAAGGTATCACCAATAAAAGGGGTAATGAGATTTGGCAAGAAAGGGAAGGTGAGTCCATGTTATATAGGCCCGTATAAGCTCACTCGAAGGTTTGGACAAGTTGCATATGAATTAGAGCTACCCCAAGAGCTCTCATCAGTACATATGGTATTTCATGTGTCAATGCTTCGAAAGTGCATCGTAGATCCATCACATATCACTTCTACTGAGGATGTGCAAGTTGCGGAAGATCTTACCTATGAGGAAGTGCCTATTGCTATTCTAGATCGCCAAGTTAAGAAGATGAGAAATAAAGAGATAGCATTGGAAAAAGTACGTTGGAGAAATCATCAAAGGGAAGAGATTACATGGGAAGATGAGGAAGCAATGAAATCTAAGTACCCTCATTTGTTCAAAGATGATGAGGAAGTTCAAGAAACAGAGTTAGAACATTAACAAGTAAGTTTTTTTTTATATGTGCATAGTATTTATGTGATGATGTGAATGATAATGATGGACTTGAACTTGTTTTCATTGAATAACTACGCTAACATTCAAGGACGAATGCCCTAAAGGGGGGAAGGATGTAACACCCCGTATTCAAGTACGTGTATTGGCGTATTCAAGTACGTGTATTGGTCTTATTTATATGGAATTAATTTTATTTGATTTTATTTATACCGGAATTTGCCCGTCGATGGTTCCATACGAAGGTTATTGAATAAGCTTTCCAACGATATAAAGATTTTCAAAAACAGATAGGTTTCAGATATAATCGATCACGTTCGAAACTATAAAACGGTGGCCGGGATATTTGGGAATCGTAAATGTGCAGGAAAATTTTCTGCACACAAACTACTGAGGCCAGCTAATTTTTTGGGTCAACTTCAAACGATCATAACTCCCTTAATATAATGAACTGGGAGAGATGCAACCTATGAAAAGAAATATCTTTGAGTCTTCTTCCAATGCAATTGATTTAATCCAAATCCAACGTCTGAGTAAGGATTTATACTCATTTTACTTCAGCCTCTCAAAACAGATTTTTAGGGTCAATTTCAAACGACCATAACTCCTTGTACAGGACGAACTGGGTGGCCTACTTTATATGAAATGAAAGGCCTTTGAATTATATTTTCAACGATACCAATTTCACCCAAATCCGATATCGGAGCAAAGATTTATAGTCAATCTACTTTAGCTTATCAAAACAGTCCATCAAAGGACAGATTTGATATTATTTAAATTTTAAAGGTATTTTGGTCATTCCCTATTATATTATGGATGGGAATATGTGTATATATACATGTATATGAGTTCA
>NW_025884823.1:0-4367 GCF_002878395.1 Capsicum annuum
TGAATTTTTTAAACAAAAAATGAGATTATAAATATTTTATAGAATTTGGGACAAAATAAGAAATTTAACATAAAATATTAAAACTTCATATGCACGTTTAAGAAATATTAACATAAATTTCTTAACATGTATTTTTAGGAAAAAGAAACTAATAAGTTAGAAAAAATGGTAAGTTTTTAATTTCTTTTGTATGGTTTAAAAAATAATTAAGCTATAAGTTGAAAGGTATTTTGTAAACAAACTATTTATTTTTAAAAAGAATGCAATACATATTATTTTTATTTTTAGTACCACAAACAAATAATCACTAAAAAATAATATTAGGATAACTAATCTTAATATAACTAATTTCAATACAACTAATTCTAATATTAGGATAACTAATCTTAATATAACTAATTTCAATACAACTAATTCCATCATAATTTGTTTCCAATCAAACGATCCTATGTGTCTTTGAACACGTGCTGAATAGCAATGTGTCTTTGAACACGTGTTGTTTCAAAGTCTCAATGATTTTCGAATTGAGAACCGGTAAATGCAGGGGCAGCTCTACCTTATTACTCCCTCCGTTTCGTTATAGTGAGACTCTTTCTAAAAATATTTATTTTAATTTAGTTGTTTCTTTTGATGAAATCAAAAGTGTCTTGTCATGTTCTTTTGATACTACCCTCAATATTAAATGACTAAATAAAATATATTTACTCAAATTTATATTTTCAAAGCATAATTAATGAGATTAATTTGGTAAAATAAACCTCTAATAAATATTTTCTTAAGGAGAGTGTCAAGTCAAAAAGGGACAACTATTTTAAAACGGGAGGAATAAAATATAGGCGGCCGTCTTAGGCCCCCAAATTTGAGGGCCTTATTTTTTATGATAATTTATTATAGATTTATTTAAAAAATATAAATATTATTTATAAAAGAATTAAATATTTTTATATAGAAGGAAAGAATTATTAGAAGTTCATATATTTAGAGTATTATATCTTAAGAAAGATTAAATATATCAATTATATTATTACTTAAAAAAGAATAATTAAAAAAATCGATTATATAATTTTAAAAATAAAGCTTGTAAAAAAAATTATTTTTTCTTAAAAATATAAGGCCTCTATTTGATTTTCGTCTTAGATCATCAATATGCTTCAGCCAACCCCGGGTAAATGTACAAATAAAGTGCTTTCCAAAACCTCCAAAAATGGCAATTTTTGTAAATTTGAAATGATATTATTGTAAATTTTTGAATATTTCTTTTTAAGAGAATGACACTGATATCCTTTTTTTGTTCTCTCTCTACTTTTTCATTTATTTATTTATATAGAGCAAAAGAACTTTTGAGGACAACATTGAAAACGTTACTTGGGCTTGTTCTTTTTCAATGATTCTTTTAAATTTTTTACACTTTTCATTTTCATTTTTTTCTAAAAATATCTTCTTACAAGCTTTTTAATAAAGAGATACAAAATTCATAGTATAACAACAACAACATACCCAGTATATTTTCACATAGTGAGGTTTGGAGAGAGTAGAGTATATGCAGTCCATACCACTACTTCTAAGGAGGCAGAGGGGCTGTTTCCGATAGACCCTCAGCTCAAGTTAGAAGACAGCATACAAAAACATGAAAATCCTAGAACACAATAAATAACAACGGTACGACATCCACAAAAAATTGCACGTTGCCAAACACAAGACCCCAAAGTCCACCTAAATATTGACAACGCCTTAACCACACCCTTAACCCTCTATCCTAATGCTATTCTTCCATATCTTCCTATCCAGGGTCATGTCCTCAGTCAACTGTAACTGCTCCATGTCACGTTTAATCACTTCTCTCCAGTATTTCTTCGGCCTACCTCTACCCCGCTTGAAGCCATCCAAGGCCAACCGCCCACGCCTACGAACTGAGGCATCCGTGCCCCTCCTTATCACATGACCAAACTACCTCAACTTCACTTCCCATATCTTTTCCTCCACTGACACCACTCTCATCTTCTCCCGAATAATATCATTCCTAACCTTGTCAACCTTAGTGAATCCACACATCCAACACAACATCCTCATTTCCGTCACCTTCAGCTTTTGGATATGAGAATTCTTAATCGGCCAACATTCCGCTCCATACAACATAGCAGGCCGGACTGCAACTCTAACGAATTTGTCTTTCAGCTTGAGGGGCACCTTCTTATCACATAGAATTCCTGAAGCGAGCCTCCATTTCAACCAATCAGCCCCAATATGGTGGGAGACATCCTCATCTATCTCTTCGTTTCCCTGAATCGTAGACCCGAGATACTTAAAACTCTACCTCTTGCAAACCGCTTAGGAATCCAACTTCACTAACACCTCTTGCTCTTTCCTCGAGTCACTAAACTTGCACTCCAAGTACTCCGTCTTGAACCTACTCAATCTAAAACCTTTAGACTCCAGGACTTATCTCGAAACCTCCAGTTTATCATTAACCTCTTGTCGCGACTCATCAATCAAAACTATATCATCTGTGAAAAGCATACACCAAGGCACCTCACCTTGTATTTTTCGCGTCAACACATCCATCACCAAAGCAAATAAAAATGAACTAAGAGTTGATCCCTAGTGCAACCCTGTCAAGACCGGGAAATGCTCAGAATCTCCTCCCACTGTTCTTACCCGAGTCTTCGCCCCCTCATACATGTCCTTAATCGTTCTGATGTACGTCACTGGGACCCCTCTCGCCTCCATGCATCTCCAAAGAACCTCCCTAGGGACCTTGTCATACGCCTTTTCCAAGTCAATAAACACCAAGTGAAGATCCCTCTTCCTTTCTCTATTCTGCTCTATCAGTCTCCGCATAAGGTGAATTGCCTCAGTCGTGGAGTGACCAGGCATAAAATCAAACTGATTCTCTGAGATAGAAAAAATCTTCCTCAACCTCCGCTCTACCACCCTCTCCCAAATCTTCATCGTGTGACTCAACAACTTAATACCTCGATAGTTGTTGCAACTCTAAATGTCACCCTTGTTCTTATAAACAAGGATCACCGTGCTCCATCTCCATGCCTTAGGAATCTTTGCTGACTTGAAAATATTGTTAAATAAGTTGGTCAGCCACTTCAACCCTGACCCACCAGAGAACTTCCAAAAATCCACCGGTATCTCGTCAGGCCCCATCGCTCTGCCCCTCCGCATCTTGCGAATGGCCTCACTGACCTCATCTACCTTAAAACGCCAACAAAAACCAAAGTCGCGACCCTCCCCGGGATGCTCCAAATCCCTTAACACAACACCTCTATCCCCCTCATCATTCAAGAGCCTATGAAAATAGGACTGCCATCTTTTCTTAATGAGGTCGTCCTCCACCAAAACTCTGCTATCCTCCCCCTTAATGTATTTCACCTAGTCAAGATCACGATCCTTCTGCTCCCTAACCTTGGAAAGTCTAAACATCTTCTTCTCCCCACCTTTCTCCTCTAACCCATTATACAAACTTTCAAAAGTTGTTGTCTCAGCAGTCGTGATTACTAACTTAGCCTTCTTTTTGCTAACTTGTACTCCTCTCTACTCACCCACTTCTCTTCTTCATCCTTACTTTCAACCAACTTAACGTAAGCCGCCTTCTTCGTATCGACCTTCTTCTTAACCTCCTCATTCCATCACCAATCCCTCTAAAACCGTCCAGAATCGCCCCTCGAAACACCCAACACCTCTCTAGCAGACGCCCTGATGCAACCAGCAGCCCTATCCCACATACTATCTACGTCTTCTCTGCACTCCCACACTTTCATCCCCTCTAATTTTTCCCCAATCTCCAAAGCATTAACCGGAGTCAGGCTGCCCCACCTAACAGTAGGCCGACCCTTCCTACCCCGCCTCATCCTGCCTTTTTGGATAACCAAGTCCATCACCATTAGTCTATGCTAGGCCGCAAGGTTCTCACTCGGGATTACCTTATAATCCTTACACAATGCTCTATCCTCCTTCTTAAGCAGCAAAAAGTCGATCTGAGTCTTGGCTATCCTACTGCGGAAAGTGACCAAATGCTCTTTCTTCTTTGAAAAGCTAGAATTCACTACCACCAACCCAAAGACCCTCGCAAAATCCAAAAGAGCAGCTCCCTCAGTATTTCTAACCCCGAACCCAAAGCCTCCATGTACATCATCGTACCCTAACGGCAAAGACCCGATGTGCCTATTGAAATCACCACCTATGAAAAGCTTCTCCGAACTAGGTACACCTCTAACCACCTCATCCAAAACCTCCCCAAAACTCTTCTTTTCTTTCTCGTCCAGGCCCACCTATGGCGCATATGCACTATATAAGTTCCAAGTGACCCCCCCAAGGATCAACTTGATAGTCATAACCCTATCACTAACCCTTTTAAC
>NW_025884824.1:0-1026 GCF_002878395.1 Capsicum annuum
TGCCTCTCAAAATTGAAACACAAACAATCTATAGCTAAACTTTTGTATCTATTACATCTTCTATTAACAAATACAAGCTGCTAAGGAACATTGTTCAGTTGTAACAGTATAGCTTGCCATTGTGTTTTTTTCTGCCTGTGATATGGACGTGCGCTACAATTTCCTTATATAGTTTGTCAGCATAGAATTAGCCAGCTTAGAAACTGAGGTGATTTCTTTCTCTTCAAATTATAGCAACCAGCATACTAAACACACAGCTGATGATGGCTCTCATTCCTGACTTCTTTTTGCCCAGTTAGAAGCCCATTTGACCTCTTCTTCCCAGCCACCCACAGTTCTTTGTATCCTCAGCCAATTTAGCAGCTTTTGCCACATGTTCTTTGTCACTGTTCAACCAAAGTATAGATGGTCTAGTGTTTTTACTTGTGAATCACAGAAAATGCATGATTATGAAACCTGAATACCCAACTTCAGTAATCTATCCACTATTGCAAGTCTTCTTTTGATGACCAGCCATAAGATGAACTTATGTTAGGGATGTATGCTTCGTTGAAGTACAATGCTCTTCCATGGTACCTTTTGGTATTGAGGTTATAGCTGTAAATGAATTTTCTTGATGTTAAATTTACCTTTAACAACCATTGCCTAAAGTCTAGTTATGAGATCACCTTGCATAGTTGAGCATTACATGATATATGTTTTAGATGTCAGTATTTTCCTTACCACCCAAGTGGAATTTGCTGGTATACTGGATGTTTTTACTTCTTCAGACTTCAAATAATACTCTTGGACCCATTTTATCTAGAGAGAGTCTTTCTTTTCATTGATTGCCCATAAAAGCTTTAAGATTACTGCCCTATTCCAAAGTCTTATATCCTGTATATTCAGCCCTCCTGCACCTTGTGGCATGCAAATTTTTTCCTAAGAAACAAGGGATTTTCTGGATACCTCTGTGGAGCCTGTCCAGAGAAATGTCCTGCTGATGGTTTCAATCATCTTTAGAATCTTTTTGGGAAGGACAAATAT
>NW_025884825.1:0-3619 GCF_002878395.1 Capsicum annuum
AGAACCTACAAAGCTAATCTTTACAGCAAATTTGATATGAAGTCAGGTTTCTGGCAAATTCAGATTGCTGAAAAAGATAAATATAAGACTGCCTTCAATGTCCCTTTCGGACACTACGAATGGAATGTCTTACCTTTCGGGCTTAAAAATGCTCCATCCGAATTTCAAAATATCATGAATAGCATTTTTAATGACTACTCTTATATGTCAATTGTTTACATTGATGATGTACTCATTTTTTCTGAAAACATCGATTCTCATTTTAAACATCTTAACACTTTCTTCAAGATTGTTAAATTAAATGGTTTAGTAGTAAGTGCTAAAAAAATGAAGCTCTTTCAAACTTCTATTCGCTTTTTAGGTCATGATCTTCATCAAGGGAGTCAGAAACCTATCTGTAGAGCCATAGAGTTCTCTTCCAAATTTCCTGATGAAATCACTGATAAAACGCAGCTCCAGAGGTTTCTAGGAAGCCTTAATTATGTAGCTGATTTTATCCCCAATATTAGGCAGGTCTGTGAACCTCTTTATAAACGTCTCAAGAAAAAACCAGTTCCTTGGAGTTGTGACCAAACCAACGCCATCATAAAGATTAAGTCTTTGGTAAAAAACCTTCCCTGTTTAGGAATTCCCAATCCTAGTGCTTTCATGATTGTAGAAACAGATGCTTCCAACATAGGATACGGAGGAATCTTAAAACAAAAGGTAGACGATAATCCCACTGAACAATTAGTTCGATTCACCTCAGGAGTCTGGAACTCTGCCCAGAAAAATTACAGCACAGTCAAAAAAGAAATCTTGTCTATAGTGCTATGTATCACTAAATTTCAAGACGACCTTATTAATAAGGAATTTCTTCTTCGAGTTGATTGTAAATCAGCTAAAGAGATTTTACAAAAGGATGTTAAAAATCTTGTTTCTAAACAAATATTTGCTAGATGGCAAGCTCTCCTATCTAGCTTTGATTTTCAAATTGAATTTATTAAAGGAGAAAATAACTCCCTTCCCGATTTTCTAACAAGAGAATTTTTACAGGGCCATGAGACCACCAACATTATCGGGCAATAGCCCCAAAACAGAACAGCAACAAAGAATGGCTAGACCATTCGATTCTCCAGCCACAGCAAATCCATTGAGGCCTACAGTCCCACAAAGGCCTACTGTCAAGACAGAAACCCAGAACAAATTCTCTGCTTTGACGGAGACCCAATTTCCTAAGCTTTCTCCACCGATGCCAACAAAATTGGTAGACTTAAAAACAAATCTGCCCCTAGACAAGGGTCCCTCAGCAAGCTCCTCCTCTGTTCAAACTAAACAGAGCTACGCCATGAAAGCCCCTGAGACTTTTGCCCAAGCAGTAGATCCTACTGCAGTAAAAATTACTCCATCCTCTCCTGTTAAAGAAGAATTCAAATTCATTACCACTCAGGTAATGCCTATCATTGCATTAGACAAAGCCTATGAAGGTTATCCAATTAACCAGCTAATCAAGCCGGTATACATCAACAATAATTTTGTGGACACTGAAGATCCACTCAAAACCAGACGGTTCTATGAAGCTATTTTGGTCGACACCGACTCAATAGAAGTAGAACATTCGATGGATAATACTAATCCAGACTATATCAGTTACTCAAAGTTCACCATAAAGAGGGTATTAACCCCTTTCAATTGGTTTGTAGGCCATTTACATACTCCGATCGCCTTATCAATGCCGCACAGGCCTCAAACCTTCAACTGGTATAATTATAAGGCAGCTTGGTTCAACTTCATATTTGTTCGTCCAGGACACACATGGTTCGTAAAATACTGCCCCGCTATGATAGATGCCATTGTACCCCGATGGTTTTATGAATGGTGGATTTGTTTCGGAGGAACTAAAGGAGTTCTTCCCCAACAATTTCATGGTCGACTTCCAGACTTCCTCATTAAGGAAGGTTGTTCTACATTACCAGAGCACATTCAAATGTGCAAATTTTTCATCAAGAAAAGAATATCTTATATTATATCCTGGAACTTTTCTAAAGAAGAGCAGCACAGGATTAAATATTTGTCAAAAGAAATCAAAATCAAAGGTTGGACTCCTAAACCAACCACTCCCAAAACAACAGAAAAAGGAAAATCTGCCGCAGCAGCCTCGCCAGGGTCTTCTACTTCTAAGAAGGCACTAAAAGAAAAACTTAAACAAGCATTGGCCAGTTTAGATGGACCGGACTCCATGGACAACACGGAAGAATTGTTGCAGCTTATTGCCGAAGCATCTTCTACAGGCAGCAGCAGCGACAATGGCGATATGCTAGATCCCAAAGGGATCGCTATGGCCTACCTCGATCCCTATTATGAATAGGAAAATAACCTTTCAAAGAGATAGAGGTTCAAAGAACCGGAATTATCTCTCGAAAAGGCAATTCACTATTCCTGATAGGAATCTAGCTGTCTATCACTGCTTTTCAAAAAGGCAATGATAATTGGACCGACAGACTGCTTTTCTAAAAGGCAAACAGTAAAAGCAAAGTCACTCAGATTGCTTTTCTAAAAGCAAACAGTAAACAGCACTCACATTTTCGGAAAATCATAGTCGTCCACTTGTACGCTAGATTTATCTCGAATGTAAATTCTCTGCCTATATAAGGCTTAGTTCTCTCTTAGAGAAGGCATTCAGAAATTTCCCCATCTAAGATATAAAGTAAAATTCCATTATTCAGGAGGGTCTTAAACAAAAGTAAAATCCCATTTTTCAGGAGGGTCCTGAACATAAAGTAAAATCCCATTTTCTAAGAGGGTCCTGAACAAAAAGTAAAATTACATTTTTTAGGAGGGTCCTGAATAGAAAGTAAAGTCCCATTTTGCAGGAGGGTCCTAAACATAAAGTCAAATCTCATTTTTCAGGAGGGTCCTGAACAAAAAGTAGAATCCTAAAATCCCATTTTCTAGGAGGGTCCTAAACAGAAAATAAAATCCCATTTTTCAGGAGGATCCTGAGCATAAAATAAAATCCCATTTTTCAGGAGGGTCCAAAACAAAAGTAAAATCCCATTTTTCAGGAGGGTCCTGAACATAAAGTAAAATCCCATTTTCCAAGAGGGTCCTGAACAAAAACTAAAATCCCATTTTTCAGGAGGGTCCTGAACATAACGTAAAATCCCATTTATCAGGAGTGTCCAGAACAGAGGGTAAAATCCCATTTTTCAGGAGGGTCCTGAACATAACGTAAAATCCCATTTTTGAGGAGGGTCCTGAACATAAAATAAAATCCTATTTTTTAGGAGGATCCTGAAAATAAAGTAAAATCCCATTTTTTTGGAGGGTCCTGAACATAAAGTAAAATCCCATTTTTCAAGAGGGTCCTGAACATAAAGTAAAATTCGATTTTTCAGTAGGGTCCTGAACATAAAGTAAAATGTCATTTTTCAGGAGGGTCCTGAACTGAAAGTAAAATCCCATATTTCAGAAGGGTCCTGAACATAAAGTAAAATCCCATTTTTCAGGAGGGTCCTGAACATAAAGTAAAATTCGATTTTTCAGTAGGGTCCTGAACATAAAGTAAAATGTCATTTTTCAGGAGGGTCCTGAACTGAAAGTAAAATCCCATTTTCCAGGAGGGTCCTGAACAAAAAGT
>NW_025884826.1:0-1631 GCF_002878395.1 Capsicum annuum
GTAACTTTTTGTTATGTTGAACAAATTATTTTTTAGTATCTTTTTAATTGATTTGATAATTCACTGTTTTTTTCCTCGGTCATCGTGTAAAATGTAAGAAATTCTTACGTTTTATATCTTTATTTGTAAAATGTAAGAAATTCTTACATTTTTGTAAAAATCAACTCAGTTAGTTGATCGTCAAGAAAAAATAGAAAACGTAATAAATTATTACGTTTAATCTATTTTGGAAACTTTTTAAATAGGTGACCTATTTTGGTCACTTTTTAAATTTTGTGGCTCATTTTGATTCTGAGTTCACATATATCTTGTCTATTTAATAATTTCCAATAGATAAGTCATATGTTGCAATAATTTAGTTATCTGTTGCAACAGATGTCTATATTTGTTTGATGATTTTCAATAGATGAGTTAGCTATTGCAACAGGTTAGTCATCTGTTGCAACAAATGTCTATATATGTTTGGTCATTTTAAACAAATGTCTTTAACTGTTTGGTCTTTTCCAACAAATTACTCATCTATTGCAACATGTTAATTGAAATCGTAATTGAACTTACCAATTCATCTTTAATTTTAGTTAAATCAATGTTGTTATTACTAATAATGTCTTAATTTGAATCATTTCAAATAAAATTGGTCAATTAACACTTTATTCAAGACGAATACACTTAGATGATCATGTAATTACAATGAGATTAATTGAAATCGTAATTAAATTATCATATCATCTTTAATTTTAGTTAAATCAGTTTAGTTATTACTAATAATTACTTAATTTTAATTATTTCAAATCAAATTAGTCAATTGATCATTTTACTTAAGACGAAACACTTAGTTGATCATGTAATTACTATAAAATTAATTGAAATTGTAAGTGAACTTACTAATTCATCTTTAATTTTATTTAAATCAATATAGTTATTTCTAATTATGGCTTGGTTTGAATCATTTCAAATAAAATTGGTCAAGTGATCATTCTACTCAGGACGAACACGCTTAGTTGATTGTGTAATTACCATGAGATTAATTGAAACAGTAATTGAACTTATTAATACTAGTTAAATCAATTTAGTTATAACTAATATAATGGCTTAGTATGAATCAATAGATGACTAAGATGTTGCAAAAGATGAGTAATCTATTGAAAATGACAAAACAGATAAAGACATTTGTTGCAACAGATTAGTCACCTATTGCAACAGATTAGTAATCTGTTGGAAATAACAAACAGATAAAGTCATATGTTGCAATAGATTGGTCATCTGTTGGAAATGATCAATAGATAAAGACATTTGTTACAACAGATGACTAATCTATTGCAACATATGTGTATATCTGTTTGATAATTTTCAACAAATGATCCATCTGTTGCAACAGATTAAAACTGTTGCAGTAGGTTATACACTTAAATGATCATGTAATTACTATGAGATTAATTGAAATTGTAACTATTAAATCAATTTGGCTATTACTAATAATGGCTTAATTTGAATCATTTCAAAGAAAATTAGTCAATTGATCACTCTACTCAGAACGAACACACTAAGATGATAGTGTAATTATTATGAAAATAATTAAAATCATAATTGAACTTATCAATTCATCTTTAATTTTAGTTATATCAATGTAG
>NW_025884827.1:0-1933 GCF_002878395.1 Capsicum annuum
ATAGTGGAAGACCGCGACAAGGGTGAGGTAGACTATTGGTATCTGCCATGGTTTCATGACCAGCCTCCTCCTAAAGCTATGCCAGAAAGGTCAGCCAGAGAGCCAGTGGATCGAGAAGCGGAGATCGAAGTCAGAATTAAGCAGGCTCGATGAGAGGTAGAAGAGAATTATCAGTCTACTCTGCACGTCTTAAATAATGATTGTGAAAGGGCTAGAGAAGAATTGGTTCACCATGAGGCAAAATTTGAGGCCAGAATTAGGTCGGTTCGTAAGGAGATTGAGAGAGAGAACCGTGTTGCCATGCATGCCCTGCAAGAAGACCTGGATATTTTCACCGATGCTCTGGAGCAACAATCGAGTGATTTTGAGAAAGAGAAGGCCTCGCTGACAAGTACACAGTCGAAGCTTCGGGCTCAGCTAAAAGCTTCCATGGAATGGGAAAGAGAAATAGCGAGACGCTTCACGACTTTTCAGAAGGAAGTTGAAGTTGAGAAAAACCAGTGGATGACCGAATGACAGACGCTTTACTATCAGATCGATGACCTTCATGACGAGAAGAAGACCTAAAGAAGAATAAACATCTTGGATGAAAAATAAAGCTAGCACTTCATATCTTATATGAGGGTTTTGAAAGCCATTAAAATAATTAGTAAGCAAATGACAAATTCTTGACTTAACTAATTACTATTTTTATTAAGGCGCAACAAATAACAATAACTATTCTTTCAACATAAAATAAACAACGTTACATGCTAAAAAAAACATATCTACCAACAATAAGTTTAAACAACACATGGGTATTGTTTTTCAAGTAAAAATCTAAATTTATCCAAAATAATCAAAGAATAAAGTAAAAACAAAAATAGAAACAATCAATATTATCTATTTTTTTCAACATAAAGGAAATAACTTTACATTCTAAAAATAAATATATCTACCAACAATAAGTTTAAACAAGACATGGGTATCGTTTTTCAAGTAAAGATCTAAACTTTATTCAAATAATCAAAGAATAAGGTGAAAAGACAAAACATTCAACATTAACTATTCTTCTAAACATAAAGAAAATAACTTTACATACTAAAAACAAATGTATCCAACAACAATGAGTTTAAAAAAAACATAAATACATCTTTTAAGCAAAGATTGAAACTTTATCTAAAATAATCAAAGAATAAAGCCAAAAAAGGCACATATAACTATTTCTAGCTCATTTTTATATCATGAACATGAAAATAATTATAATATCGATACCACAACGTCCTAGGGCCTTCAAGGCAATCTACATCATACAACCCCAGCAAACAAAATTATATCTACGAACTACGAAGAAGAAAAAAGATGTAGAAGAAAACAATAATAAAAACTAAAATAATAAAAAAAAAAGAAAAAAGAAGGTGTGTTTACCTTTTGGGGGGCAGCAAAACAAGACTACGAGCTTCGTTGGAATCAACCACCACCGAAAAACGTCACCGGTAACTCAAAAATTTGATTAGCCGATCAACTTTATGAAATAAAAATTTTTACTAAATAAAAATAACTATTTTTGCTCAAAATTATTTTTTTCCCCTTTCTAGCCTTTTTTTTTCTTCCTTCTCTCTCCTTTCTCTACCAAAGTAGTGGTAGTATTTATAGAAGAGAATGGGGTATTTTTTTTTTTTCCAACAATGTGGGAGAAAAGTATTTATAGGAAATGATAGAGATTTATTTCTTGTCATCTACCAATGTGGGAGTAAAAACATTTAGGGGGATTTTTGGAATGTAAAAATTAAAGATAAGGTGAGGTGGAAGATAATGTGGGGGGAAATAGTACAATGTAGTACAATTTTTGAATTTCAAAATAAAAAAAGGACAAAGTTGGGGGGAATAGTACAATTTGAATTTAGTTTTTGGTGGGAATTAGGTAAAAGTTATGAGAGTTCTTGAGAATTTT
>NW_025884828.1:0-2881 GCF_002878395.1 Capsicum annuum
ACACATAAAAAAGGTTAAATTTAATGGTTAAGATTTAACTATTCAAAGTAAATCTTTAATCATGATTAAAACAATAATAAAATTATATTATTTAGTTTCAAAAATTATTATAATTTCACAATCCTAAAAACATATTATCTTATCCATAAATATATTTGAAAAATTTATCTTTCTAATTGTTTTTTTTTCTCTAGACAGATCCAACTTTCAATTTATGTTTGAATTAATCTTTGTAGTGCATTTTTTCCCTTGAAACTTTCTCTTTAACAATTATCTTCAAAAATTTTATTTCACAACAAAAATATTGAGAAAATAGTTGAAATAATATAGCAGAAATAATTGGCTCTCCATTAGCTAATGTTTAAAGAAAAGTTCCCAAAAAAGCCAATGAAAATTAATTTAAAAATAGAATAAAAAGATGAATCCTTGTAGGAACAAAAATTAGGATGAAAATTTATTTTTTTATATTTATTGACAACCTAATATGTTGCTAGTATTGTGGGATTATAATAATTTTTGAAACTAAATAACATAGTTTAATTATTATCTAAATCATAATTAAAAATTTATTTTGAACAATTAAATCTTAACCATTAAATTTAACTTTAGCCACGTGTTACTAATCCAAGTAATAACTTGGGGAAATTGGAGAGAAAGGAAATGGAGAGGAGACGGATCCCTTTTACTTTAATATCTATGTTGGGTTGAGTTGAAGCTCACCTATTAAGAAGGTGTGATAGGTTCCATCATGGTTCTAGTTTTGGTTAGCAACATTAATTGACACTGTCATATTCTTAGCTGCTAAGTACATTATTTAACCAGCTTTCCTATTTTGAAGATAATGTTCACGGTGTGTTGTGGAGAAGTGGACTTTAATTGCTTGATACACGTAAATTACACCTTCAAATGATATAAAGCTATTGTTTTCAAATATAGATAGGGGTTTAATTGTGTTAAACTACTAAAATAGTGCTTTAATGTTATCAATGATTGATTCAATATTAAAGGAAGACCAGGGTTGTGTTTCCCAAATGGAATGTAATGCAAGTAGGTTTCTCACTTGAAATTCATTTTGGTGTTCCATGTGCAAACCTGATGATTCTAATAGTTCTGAAAAGTTTTTCGATCTAGTTAAAAGAAAATCGCCCTAAGTCCTTCTGGCACTTGGATGTGTATTGAGTAACCTCCATCATAAATAATTTCAGATTGACTTTCCATGTGACAATTCAAGTCATTAGATGAGCATTGAAAGCTCTAAAATCTCCCCTAGTAACCCTTTTTTCCTATTCTTAGCTTCTTTTGTCAAGCAAATCCAGAATAGAGGCAAGTTTAATAATTTTAATGTTTGTTGTCGTGAAAAACTAATCAATCTCAAAGGGTTAATAGTACACATAGAAAACACCACTGAAAATACTAGTTTGAAAGACCTATTTACATTAATCACTTATTGGGTTCAGTAATCCTAACTGTGAAGTTTAGCTACTCATGACGATAGTCTAAAAGACAAGGAATAATCAGAAAATGTAGAAGCTTACAAAGATATTCAACGGTACGTGAATCGGTTGTGGCAATTAATGTAATCCAATAGTTCAATAAATATGTTCTTGCCTTCTCTATAATAGTGTTCAAAAATAATAATGAGATAATGATTATAGAACCCCTGGAGATATTTAAAAGCCTGGAAAAGTCATGCACCCGCATTGACGAAATTACACTCATTGATCCATTTGGGACCGCATATAGAGATATGCAACTCATATTTTGTATCGCACTTGGGCTGCTCAAATAGCTGAGATTCTTCCTTGAAGATGTGTTTGTATGCGCGGCTTCATATCGTGGTATGCGGACGGTATATGCTGGTATTCTAGGCATGAACGCTGAGAAAATGAATTAAGGATGACCTAAAAGTTTCAAAATAAAATTGTAGTGACTCAAGTTTTAATTATTAAGTAAGGGTGACAAAAATTTAATCAAGGATTAAGAGATTTTGATTCATGTACTCAAATTTTTATTTTTACACTTTGGTCTAACTTTATAAAACCCTAATTGGAAAAAGGGAGGAAAAAAATTACCCATTTCTTTCTTGTTTCTCTCTCCTCCCTAAACGTTTTCTCCTCTGCATTTTCTTCTTCTTCTTACCTTTGTTGTTGTTACTACTGCTTGCTTCTTCTTCTCACTATTGCTTTTATTGTTGTTGCACTATCCCCTGTTGCTGGGGAATAATTGGCAAAGAAGAACTTTTGCAAACTATTTTGCCAAATACCCACTTAATTTCTTTTTGATTTATTTTTTAAGCTTAGGGTGTAAAAAGTGGAAAAAGTGGGGCCCACACGTGGGCCAAGGGACCAATTCATCATTTATACAACTTTACAAATTTAACACCTAATCCCCTCTACTTATTCCAATATCCAAAAAAAAAACCCTTTTTCTCTCCTCTTCAATTCCCAACTCTCGCTTTCAAACAACTAACCCCAAAAATGCCATTTTCGTACGTTCTTCGTCTGCAGCTGCTAAGGGGTGTTGTTGCTTCGCAAGGTTAGTTAAAATCGAGTTTCGATCATTTCTAGATCCATTTAAATGGTTTTTCTTTTTGCTAATCGATTGGTAGTGATGTAGGATTTTTTTTTTCAAATTTGGTGTTTTGATTTAATCGTGTTTTTTTAGCAACGAAGTGTTGAATGGTGGTATAATTGTTGTTTGAAGAGTTATTTTGACATTTTACTTTGAACAGCGTCCTGTTTCTGTCCGTAGACCCGTGGTTTATTCGTAGACCCGTGGTCTATGAAATGAGAATACCCTAGATATATTTCAATTTTCAAACGTATGAAATTCTTTTAAAACATGATTGCTGAAATAGTGAAAATTGAAATATATCTAGGGC
>NW_025884829.1:0-1259 GCF_002878395.1 Capsicum annuum
ACATATATCAGCACTGCTGGGATCCACAGCTTGTTTCTGGAAACTGTAGGGAAAAAAACATAGGCCACAGCTCCACCCTGGGTCATGAGACCAAGGAAATGCCTGTGCCACAGCGTATTATCCTCAAGGGCAAAGGCACTAATCGTGTCAGGGCCCCCGAGATGTACTAACAGAAAAGCTGCCCAAAATACAAGAACATCTTCAACTTTGTTCTCGCCAGCAGACTTATTGCCATTTCCTTTGTTGCTGTCGGAGATGTGTCCGACTGCAAAATTAGCGGCCCATTCTACGAGCAAGTAGCTGCACCAGAGGGGCAGTGTCAGGTAGTAAGTTGAAACACGCTTTCTGAGGGGCGCGAAAAAGATGAGGATTATTTGGAGAGTAAGGCTGAAGAGAATCACAACACGAATGTCCCATGCATCCCATATCTTCTTCCAATTGACCATAATTCACTCTCTCTTTACTTTTTTTACAAATGATCTTTGAGTGGTTTAAGAACAAAATAACAAGTTGCTTGGTAGAAAATGCATGGCTTCACCTTTACTTGCTCCAAAGATGCTATTAATTCAAGCTTGTGGTACAAAGATAAAAACACTTTTTATTAAAGGAGATTCCATGTCAAATGTCCCACACTCGAAAATGAGACCTCTGATTAAGGACGAACACATTATTACTTTTATGTGGTAGTTGGCAATGGATGTATAAAGACTCAAATATGTCGTCGAACTATATTAGAAATGACTCATTTATGTTATCTATTAAAAAATTGGCTCATCGATGAGATCGTCATTACAAAAATCAATAGACCCTCTCATCGATCATCCCTTTTTGTAACGACAATGGCATAAACTTGTCAAACATTTATTAACAGAAGACATATATGAGCCATTTCTAATTGTTCGATCGCGCAGCATTTGAGCCTTTTCCCTTATATAATTTTTCTTTTTATGTTTTCCCCTATTATCACATCTAAATCTAGGAAATAGCCAGTGACTTCAATTGAGAGGAACCAAACAAATTCTATAGAGTTTTTTTTTTGGTTTACTTTAAAGGGCATCTATTAATGGACTATTAATTGTTATTTATTTATTTATTTATTTTTCCCATTCCTCTACTTGTTTTATATCTGATAATACATTTTCTAAAAGAAGGCAAAACGCAAAAATTCTTTTCTTTTTAGTAGGCGTTATTTGGTGCGAATCAAAATTAGTTGGCCCTAATATAAATACTGAATAAACAAAAGATGATCCTAACTTTTA
>NW_025884830.1:0-3442 GCF_002878395.1 Capsicum annuum
TTCGTCTATCAAATTTTTGATATAGTGCAAGTGAATCGTATCCTTGAATGGCAGGTTATACCATGACCGCAATTGTCTTCTGCTTATATCATGATGGTGAGTGAACTTTGAAAATATAGATTTGAGCTAGCAAAAAGGTTTGGTAGCATCTCTGCACGGTATAGTTCATCCTATATGTCCAAGTGAGAACGTGGACATGTTTGGTCTAGGATTTGAGCCTATGGCTGAAGATCTGAAGAAAGCCAAGGGAAGGAAAAAGGAAACATGGTCACTCCCTCGCCCAATGCCACTACTCAGTGAATCATTTATTAAGAGCGGTGTAACGAAGCATGTGGAATTTAAAGTTGAATTGGTTGATAACTGCCAGAACCTTTTTATTGAAGTTGGTCGAAGCAGGAGAAGGTACTAGTATGGTAGACGTGCAATTCGTAGGTCCAGCTGTCCGACTCAATAATTGGGAAGTCACTCCTATCCCCGTCAGGAGTGAGTTTTGGTAGTTTATTATGTTTTTATTTCTATTTATCCGAGTTCTTTCAGGGTTATAATTCAGATTTTAGTTTGTTTATGTTATGTTGGCATCTATGCTTAAGCCCTTCTATCTTTTTATTTAATGAAATGCAATGACCCTTTTGTTTCGTATCTAATATATTTTGTTGTTTTATATATACAGTTCTCTTTATGCTGATTCTAATGACATGACATGCATGCAGAATTTTCAGCCTGATCTTAAAATCCAAACTAATCAAGATGTAATGAAGCAAGATGGGGAATATGATGAAGAAGAAGCACTAGAAGAAATAATAAAAGAGTTGGAACAGTTTTAAGACAAACTGAATCCTAATTTGAATGAGACTGAGCCAATAAATCTAGGGAATGAAGAAGATGTTAGGGAAACTAAAATCAGTGTACATGCTTTGCAACAGCTAAAAGATGGAATGATTCAAGTATTAATTGATTATAAGGATGTTTTTCCATGGTCTTATGATAATATGCCTGGTTTAAGCACTGAATTAGTGGCTCACAAATTGCCAACTGACCCCGCATTCCCTCCTGTTAAACAGAAGTTGAGGAAGTTTAAAACTGATGTAAGTATTAAGATCAAAGAGGAAATAATGAAACAACTTGAAGCCAAAGTAATTCGAGTGGCTCGTTATCCCATGTGGTTATCCAATGTTGTTCCCGTACCAAATAAAGATGGCAAAATTTGAGTATATGTTGATTACCGTGATTTGAACAGAGCAAGTCCAAAAAATGATTTTCCACTGCCCAACATCCATATTTTGCTAGAAAACTGTGCTAAAAACGAGGTTGCCTCTTTTGTGGATTGCTATGCCGAATATCACCAGATCATTATGGATGATGAAGACGCGGAGAAGACATCTTTTATCACACCATAGGGGACTTATTGTTATCGAGTGATGCCGTTCGGTTTGAAGAATGCTAGAGCAACATACATGAGAGCCATGACCACTATGTTTCATGATATGATGCATAAGGAGATTGAGGTATACGTGGATAATATGATTATTAAGTCAAAAAGTCAGGCCGACCATGTTAAAGATTTAAGAAAGTTCTTTGAAAGGCTTCGCAGGTATAATCTCAAGCTCAACCCGGCAAAATATGTATTTGGAGTTCCATTTGGAAAGTTGTTGGGGTTTGTGGTCAGTCGTCAGGGGATTGAATTGGATCCCTCAAAAATCAAATCCATTCAGGATTCGCCCCCGCCCAAGAATAGGACTGAGGTGATAAGTGCAGGTTTATTCCTTAACTCACAACCACTTGTGAGCCCATATTCAAGTTGCTGAAAAAGAATACTGCGGTAAAATGGACTGAAGAATGTCAGGTAGCGTTCGACAGAATCAAAAGATATTTGTCAAATCCGCCCGTGCTGGTACCACCGGAGCCTGGTAGGCCTTTGATCTTATATTTATTAGTCATGGATAATTCTTTCGATTGTGTCCTAGGTCAACATAATGTCACAGGCAAAAAGGAGCAGGCTATTTATTATCTTAACAAGAAGTTCACCGCATATGAGGTCAGGTATACTCTTCTTGAAAGGACGTGTTGTGCCCTAACTTGGGTAGCACAGAATTTGAAGCATTATCTCTCATCCTATACTACTTATCTCATCTCCTGCATGGATCCTTTGAAGTATATCTTTTTGAAGCCTATGCCGACAGGTCGATTGGCAAAGTGGCAAATATTGCTTATCGAGTTCGACATTGTATATGTGACTCGAACCACTATGAAAGCCCAAGCCTTGGCAGATCATCTTGCTGAGAATCCCATCGATGAAGAGTACGAGCCATTAAAGACATATTTTACTGACGAAGAAGTGTCGTGTGTAGATGAAGTCATTATAGATGCTGATCCAGGTTGGAAGTTGTTCTTCGATGGAGCTGTCAATATGAAAGGAGTCAGAATAGGTGCGGTTCTTATCTCTGAATTGGGATAATATTTCCCAATAACAGCACAACTTCGATTTTACTGTACTAACAACATGGAAGAGTATGAAGCTTGCATTCTTGGTTAGAGGTTAGCTGTTGATATGGGAGTCCAGGAATTATTGGTGTTGGGGGATTCGGATTTTCTCATCCATCAAATTCAAGGATATTGGGAGACACGAGATTTGAAGCTCATCCCATATCGACAATGCTTGTAGGAGTTATGTCAACGGTTTGTGTTAGTAAAATTTAGGCATATTCTAAGGATTCATAATGAAATTGTTGATGCTTTAGCCACTCTGTCTTCAATGCTCCAACATCCTAATAAAGACTACATCGATCCAGTGCATATACAGAGTCGTGATTAGCATGCTTACTGTAATGCAGTTGAAGAAGAGCTCGATGGAGAACCCTGGTTCTTGGATATCAAGAAATACGTTCAATCAGGAGAATACCCAACATATGCCACCAACGATCAAAAGAGGACTATTAGGCGTTTGGCTAGTGGATTTTTCTTAAGTAGGGGGATCTTATATAAGAGAACCCCAGATCTGGGACTTTTGAGGTGTGTAGATACAAGAGAAGCCTCGGCAATCATGGTTGAAATACACTCTGAGGTATGCGGGTCGCATATGAACGGTCATGTCTTGTCAAAGAAGATTCTTTGAGTAGGTTATTACTGGCTTACTATGGAGAGGGATTCTATTCGATTTGTTCGAAAGTGTCATCAATGTCAGGTACACGGTGATCTGATACGTTCTCCTCCTGTTGAGTTGCATGCAATGGCCGCTCCATGGACATTTGTGGCTTGGGAAATGGATATGATTGGACCGATTGAGCCGAAGGCATCAAATGTACATAGATTTATTTTGGTAGCCATTGATTACTTCACAAAGTTGGTAGAAGCAGTAACTTTCAAGTCAGTGACAAAGAAGGCTGTGGTAGATTTTGTTCATGACAATATCATTTGTAGGTTTGGAATTCCTAAGATGATCATT
>NW_025884831.1:0-2526 GCF_002878395.1 Capsicum annuum
TCTTATTGTAAATAGAATCCAAATAGACCTCGACTTTTATCTAGTGTTGAAAATTAACCTTTAAACCGAATAAAATTCTTATAAGCACTTTTGTTTAAAATAAGTCGCCTAAGAAAGTTTGTAATACAACAAACAGGACACATAAAATATCTTTAAAAAATAAAATAAAAAATAAACATGACAAAATATCATGAACACATAACCAAAAGATGACGATCTTATAGTTATACCTATAAATTACTTCGTATCCAATAATTGCACTATTCAACTACCAAATCAATGTCGTAATTTTTTTTGTGAAAAATTGTTATTGTGATAAATTGCAGCTTAAACAGTGACGATAATATCATCATTGCTAATTGTTTGAATAATTAGTTACAAAAACTATTGTCACAATTAAATATAAAATTTTGTGGCTAAAACTTACAATATGATAGCTTCAAACTTTAATTAATTAGTTGATCATATTCAACGTTGGTCTACTTAAAATGTTTCTCACATGTACAACATTAACACACTGACTTTATACCTTCCGAAAAATTCATTTAATAAGTTCACTTCAACCTTCACACAATTAGATCGAGTCTTGTTTTTTATAGCTATATCAATATACAATTAATTTTCTATAATCATAAACAAAAATAGCCAAAGATCAATTTATATTTAGCTATGAAATTTTTTTGTAGAAAAAAATAACTAAATTATTCAGCTAAAAAATCCAAATCATCACTACTTAACGATGACATATTTTGTCATAAAATTATGTTATCACTGAATCATAGATTAATTAGAGACAATAAAATAAGTGTCACCAATTGTTTATAGTATTAGTGACAAAAATTGAGGTCATAATTAAGTATCAAATTTGCAGCTAAAACTTACAATATTTAACTACGAACTCTAATTTGTCGCTATTGCGATAACTTATTTTTTATGATGAATTGTTTTTGTGTCTAAAATTATAACTAATTCAAGATAAAAAATAGTTTGTCACGAATTGAATCCGTTATTAGAGACAATAAAATGAGCGTCATTAATTGTTTATAGTATTAGTGACAAAAATTATGGTCACAATTAAATATCAAATTTTGTAGCTAAAACTTACAATATTTAACTACGAACTCTAATTTTTCACTGTTGCGATAACTTATTTTTTATGTCGATTTTTTTTTTCTAAAATTATAACTAATTCAAGGCCAAAAATAGTTTGTCACAAATTGGATCCATTATTGGTGATAAAAAAGGGTGTCACTGAAAACTTAAAATTCGTCACTAATGGTACTCAATAAAATGACGCCAACATATTTTTTGGTGGGAAACTTTAGAGGACAAAACTTTGCTACGAAATTTTACGTTTGGTCACTAAAAGTATGTGCTTCATATATTTAGATATGAAATGTAATTTCGACTTAAAAGGTGAACAATTAGTGACGAATTTCGTCTCGTAGCTAATAATTTCGTAGCTATATATCAATTTTATTGTAGTGATATATAATATCACCATTGGTTTGCAAACTTTAAGCTTCCGCATGACGCCCTCTCGATTTTGAACCCAACAAGTGGTATCAAAGCCTATGCTTCAAAGATCTGATGGTTCAATTGAGGATACTTTAAGGTCAGAGTTGCAACCAATTTGATGATAATAAAGATATATGTCCAAAAAATACATGATGAGATAATTTTCAATTATTTTTTCAACAATCCTGCTGTCACATATTAGAAAAAAAAGTTTACTTTTAACCCTGCAAAAGGACTCCAATATTTTTTAACCCGAAAATTGATCATATACTTTTAACCCAAGCTCCATTTTTAAACATGCCAAACAATAGTGGTGAAGACTATGTGAAACACAAGGGCCAAAGATCTGAAGAAGGTGGATATTAGGAAGAAAATCAAGTCAAAAAGGGGAGATTTGTTAGGGTTTTTGCCCTGATTTTCTTATCAAAATTAAGTTTTACTCTTTCTTAGAAGGAAAATAAAAGTAACCATAAATACTTTTACTTTTCCTGAAAGGGAAAAGTTTTTCATGTTTGCGAAACCTCTTTCTTAGAGCAAAGGTTTTCGAACTCGATAAATACATGCCCCCTTCTCATACCATAACACAACAGCATCCACAATGTAGTCGTTAAAAGAGTCTGGTTTAGGGGGAGATTTCTCGCATAGGTTTATTTTTTTCCATATGTTTTATTTTTTCAATATTGTTTTTAATATGTAGGTCGTCTGACCGAATCATATTAATAATATATCTTTTTAATATATGTTTTATTTGTCATCTGAATTATCACCATTGATTTGCAAACTTTAAGCTTCCGCATGACGCGCTCTCGATTTCGAACCCAACATGGTGTAATGTACAAGGCTCATGATCGTGTAACTAATGAAATTATTGCACTAAAAGAAAGAAGGATGGATCAGGAAGTTATTTTAATTTTCATTTTGTTTTCTGGTCTTGGTACTGTTCCTTTTTACCAATTTGTAAAAATTTCTCTTAAATACCAATCTTCTGTGAATGTAGGAGTCCCTAAT
>NW_025884832.1:0-1205 GCF_002878395.1 Capsicum annuum
TCCCCTTCACAACTTAGTTTTACCGTTTACCCCATATTACCGCGTATCCTATCCACGTGGTAATTTTTCCACAAGTAAAATAAATAAATAACCACCTTATCTTTCACTTATTTATTTTTCGTTTTCTATTTAAATAGCAAATCCTAACTAAATTTGTCTTATTTTAAAGATTCCAACAACCCACCCAATCAGAAATAGACACCTAACCCTTACCCTCCAGTTAAAAAACAACACCTCACCCCTCACCTTACTACCCTTACTACCCCATACCCCTACCCCACGTGACCCCTCCCCTTTCTTGGCCACAAAGGGAATACATATAAAGGAACTTTCCAGGAAGGTGGAGGAGGATTTTTGTTTTCATTTTTGGAGGATATAGATATATTCACACACATAGAGGAGGAGGGAGGAGGGACGGAAAAAAACACCTCATCCTCTCCATTTTTTTTACACTAACACACACTGATCTCACCATATTTGCACACACATATCATCTTCTACATCAATGCACACACATGAAATACTAGAGCAGGAGGAGACCCCCATCTGCTTCTCTTTGATTCTCCATCATACTCCTACATACCATACGAAATCGATACTCACACATACACACACAAAAATCACTGATAAACACCCGTACTCAGTAGGGAAAAATAGTGAAATGGCGTAATCGACGCAGACCCACCAAAAAATAGCAAAGACAGCGCAATCTGGCAGTCGTTCTTGAGTTTTCCAGTGACCTTTTTGCTGGATTTTATTTATAGTTGATCGTCTATTCTATCTAATCTTAAGACTCTGAGATTCTTTTATTTTCGGTGACTATTAGATAAGTTTGATCAAAGAACGTTGAGGTTTCACCCAACTTTGTCTTGTTCTCATCGGGTTTTGTTACTGTGACTCGCCGGAGTTGGGTTCGTCGAGGTTCTTAGTTTTTTTTTTGCTGTCGTGAATTGAGTTCGGGTTTTGTCATTGGATTTAAATATCGATCTGGGGTTATTCATTTTGAGGTTTCTCTATTGATTTTAAATCTGTTCGTATGGTAATTTTGGGACACTGATTTGGTTTGTTCGTTGTTGGGTTCTCTGTTCGAGGATTTTAGTTTCCGAACTTCTTTATTATCAATGAAAACATTCTATGAAGGTCCATTTCTTTAACCTGTTCTCTTTATTTTATCTTGATTTTGTTGAATTGTTTGTGATTATGTA
>NW_025884833.1:0-2878 GCF_002878395.1 Capsicum annuum
GACATGTGTTTTTAATAATTATTGATTTAAAAAAAGAATTGTTGTACCTTCTTTTCTTTGATTGCATTCATTATCACATCAAACTTTGTTTCTACTAGGTTACGAATGACATTCAACTCTTGACGAACTTGTTTTTAAACAAAAATAATCAGAGAGGAAAAAATACGTATGCATTAATTACAAATTACCTCATCACAAAATAATTCAAAGACTTTCTTAGAAATAACTTTATCTTCAGAACTGAAAGAAGACGGAACAGCTGACTGAACCGGAATGGACTTTTTACTTGCAGTCTGATTTATGTCTTTTCAATTTGAAGCTAAGGTAGCTTGAATTTGAATCGATTTAAAAATCGGTGTCTTCACGGTAGGCAACTTTACAGCACGAGGTGGAGGAGTCCTTTTTGGTGTATGCTCATCTACAACTTTAGGTTGTTGCTTCAATTTTTTTTTGGTTGATGAAGTTGATGAATCACCCTGATGTTTTTTGTTTTCTGCTTGAATACTTTTGCGGAAGTGGAGATTCCTGAAAATCATCATTCAAATCAACTTTTTTATGATGTTCGGCTGCAGCTATAACCTTCTTGGGAATTTAGAATAATGAAAGTTCCTTTCGTGTTGGCTCATTATTCTTAAAAATAACCTACAATACATGACATTTATATTTCAAAAACTGAAAACTAATTTAGATGTATAAATAGAATGACATTATGAACTTATACAAATGACACTATGAACAAGTTTACCTTTAAAAAATATATCTGCAGTGACTAAATGTATTTTATAAATGAACATATACAAAATAAATATATGTATTTACAAACTAATTAACTTCATAAAAAAAATTAAAAAGGAGACTAACCATATCATTTTTCTCATTAAACATATTTTTCCTGAGAGATTCAAATCGTGGACGAGGTGCAATTATCTTTCAATTCAAAAGTCATGGAATTTGATTGTCCACTTTGAAAGAAACATTCCGAGGAACATTAGAACAACACTCGTACAACCACACTTGAATGGCAAGTGTCATTCCATGGAGTAAATAAAACTTTCCTTTTGCTTTCAAGTTTTTGTTTAAACTATTAGCTAATTTTTCAAATGCAACAGATCCCCAAGGATAATCCTTATAGCGACCACTTTCAACCAAATTGAAATGGAGGCGTGGAATAACTACAGTATCAACAGACGAAAATAAAAATGCGTGAATAAAATACATAATAGCAAACTTCATAACATCTTCATCATTTTCTCTCCCTCATATTTTATCCGACACAGCCGCAAATAAGTCTCTTTTCTATATAAACTATCACCATCAAAATATTGCACAATTATTCTGTTTGGTACCTCCGCATCAAAAATAAAATCATCCTTGTTTGAAAAACATTTCAAATCAGTAATCACGGCAAACTAATGAAGAACTATATCATTTACTCGAATGATTGTTGCACTTGTAGAACTTTCCTTAGTCTCAAATGACATAATACATCTGCATAATTGGGTTTGAACTATACAATCCTTCTTTTTCATGTAGACATCAAATATACTCTTAAGGCAAAAAATCTTGTACTGTTCATTCGATAATATTGCCTTAATGTGTTCTTCAATGTCGTTGACAGTGTGACATCTTCTATGTGGTGCAAACTTTGAAAGTAATCTTGACATGAATATTTGATCACGCGGCACCTATAAATCAAAAAGAAGGTTGAAATCTATATTATTAAAATACATATTATGCATATATTTTCTATTACATCATACATTACAACAAAACATAAAATAAACTCATGTGTATTTATAAATTATATATCACAGTCATATTGAATAGAGAATACAACAACTTCTCTAATATATATCTTAACATTAAAAAATAAAATTACATATCTAAACAGTGCCATATATATATTTTTTAATTACATCATACATTACAACAAATACATATATCACTTCATATGTATTTTTAGAATACATGTCTGGTCCAAATTGTATGTTATCAAATATAAAAGTACATAAATAAACTCATATGTATTTACAAAAATATATCATAGTCATAATGAATAAGAAATATAACTGCATATCAAATACATATCTTAGCATTAACAAATACAAATATATATCAAAACAGTATCAAATACATATCTTAACATTAACAAATACAAATTACATATCTTAACAGTAACAAATACATATTTTAACAGTAATAACTATAATTTCATATCTTAATAGTAATTGAAAAATAAATATACCCATAATCAAATGTATATAAGAAATATATATATATACAGATTATCCATAATCTAGAAACATACAAATACAAAATACAACTTCCACTTTATCTTATTCGAATTCATAATCAGATGAATTTTGATCAATAGGATTTGATATTTTACTTGATTCTCCCTTTTCATTTAATTTTATATTTTTCCCAGAATTTTACACTTTTAGGGTTTTGGAGATGAAGGTTTTCTCAATGCTTTTCGTTTCATGATTTTCACAATCTTCTTTGAATCGTTACGATGCTTCGATCTCACCTCTTATATGCTAACTTCTCTCTTCAACTGAATAGCGATAGAAATCAACTTAATATCTTCATCTTGGGTTAAACCAAGACTAAATGATGGTTATTCATCACAAACTAAACTCACTGATGGTATACCTCTAATTAAACTCCTACGATATGCGTGTTCTGCCATTATAACAGACCTCCACAATCTTTCAACAAAAAAAAATCATAATCCTCCTCCCCTTTTCAAAAAAAAAATGAAGAAGGATGAAGAAAAAATTTTAGAAACTATAAAATATATAAATTATATGAAAGAGATAACATGCAATAACTGTAAATATCAACTTACCTTATTTGATGGAGCACAATGTTTATC
>NW_025884834.1:0-2573 GCF_002878395.1 Capsicum annuum
GTGGTAGGTTTGCAGCACTCTGGCTAGTCACCCATACTTCACTAGATCCAAAGCAAAGCTCACCATGGCTAGCAGGGAGATTGAAAATTTGTTCATTGACCCGGATCAGGATCATAGGGAAGAAAGTTCAAAACACAATGATGAGGTAGTAAGTCTCAGGCAACAATTGATAGATTTGCACCGGGCATGGACCAGCGGAATGCCTCCTCCTCCACTCCCTTAAGGTCTTGGGAATATCTCTAATTGCCCACCGCTCTCTCAGGCACAATTCTCTGCTCCTACTGAGTCACCTAAGCACGCGCCAGGATTCACTCCGCGACATTATTATCCTGGCAATTCGGGTGTGCCCTTGGCATCTCCCCAATCAAGACCAGCTGCTCAGCCGGTGCCACCGATCACAATAGTATTCGTGGCTCCACCACCACATAAAGCTCTCATATATGTTGTGCGTCCCACAATGGGGCTTCCTAGGTCTGCCAGTGAGCTAGTATTGAAGGTTCTAGATAGTCAGTATTATGCCCCGGAGCCTACTTTAAGAATGAATGAACCGTATGGGTACACCCAGCCACCTGCATTTCCATTTGATACGGAGAAACCTTTCGCAATAGAGGAACAGGAAATCATAGCAAGAAAGTTGAAAAGTTTAGAACAGGCTATGAGGAATTTGTAGGGAATCAGAGATTATAGGAGCGTTTCCTATAAAGATCTTTGCATATTCCCAGACATCAACCTTCTCCTCGGTTTTAAAATGCCCAAGTTCGAGAAGTATGTAGGGCATAGTGATCCCGTGGCACACTTGAGAAGTTATTGCAACCAGTTGAGGGTTGCAGGAGAAAGGGAAGAGCTTCTCATGGCCTTCTTTAGCGAGAGTCTTTTTGATCTGGCTTCAGAATGGTTTATCGATCAAGATGTCGACAAGTGGAACAGCTGGGATGACTTAGCTTCTGAGTTTGTTCAACATTTTCAGTATAATATTGACCTGATTCCGGACGAAAAATCCTTGGTCAACATGAAGAAAAAAAGCATTAAAGGTTTTAGGGAATACGCGATAAGGTGGCGTGAACAGGCCACCAGGGTAAAGCCTCCAATGAAAGAAAGTAAGTTGGTAGAGGTTTTTATTTAGGCACAGGATGAGATCTATTTTCAACATTTACTTCCAGCAATAGGAAGGTTTTTAATTGAAGTCTTCAAAATGGGGGAGATGATAGAGGACGGAATGAAAAGCGGCCGGATAGTGAGTTTTGCCATATTAAAAGCCACCACACAAGCGATTCAAGGTGGATCTGGCGCATTCAGAGGTAAAAAGAAGAAAGAGGACATGGTGACTGTCGTAGCTGGAACCCATTCCTATCCCAAAATACCACCTCGCCCCTATCCCCAATCCCAAGCCCAAGTCTACGTCCAAGCTCCATACATTACTCCCCACCATTACTACCCTCCACAAAACCCTTTATATTCCATTCCACCATCCTCGTACCCAGTATATAGCGCACAGCTATATGCCCAAACCCCTTCTTACCCGTAGTGGCACACGCAAGCTCTACAAAATTACCCATTCACTCCACCGAATTACCAAAACCTCTCCAGACCCGGGTTTTAACCTAGGCCCGAGTATAAGAAAGAGAAGGCGGTCAAAAATCAATTCACACCTCTTGGGGCATCGTATGCTAGCCTGTTTGATAGGTTGAGAAAATTGAAGGTCTTAAACCCAATTCAAGGAAGGCTTTCAAATCCACCACTGACGAATCTCGATTATTCTTTAAGGTGTGTGTACTGCTCTAACATGCCAGGCCATGATATCGAGAAATGCTGGCATTTAAAGAGAGCTGTCCATGATTTAATTAGCACAAATTAGATGTTGGTCCAGGCCCCGGAGGGTCCAAACATTAACCAGAATCCGCTGCCAACCCATGCTAAAACCAATATATTAGAATTGATATATGATGGGAAAGATTCTTCAAGGTGTTATAAGCCTATTATCAAGGCACAGACCATTGAGGAGAAATCGATGAATGTAACAGAGTCTTTGAAAGCAATGTCATTGAGTCAGAAAGGAATGAGAGAAGATAAAGCCCAAGAAAGTACAAAGAAACTCCTGATCACAGTACAAGGCGCCAGAAGGTATGTTGATTTAAGTTAGGATAAACAAAAGTTGACAGTGGTAGGAGTTCTGAGTCAGCCCATCTTGACGGTGAAAGGAGCACTGGCAGCGCCTATTATCCTCAAACCGGTGACCCAACCTCCGATAGTTGATACGAAAAGGGTTCCCTGGAATTATGGATAGACTGTGATGACCTATCACGGGAAAGAAGTAGTGGAAGATGTAGATGAGGTAGGGGGTTTGACTAGGTCAGAAAGATGCTTCGTGCCTGAAAGTTTAAGAAACTCCAAGCCAATTGTGAGTGGACCGTCATCTATCAAAAAGTCTATCACCGAAGAAGAAGCCGAAGAATTTTTGAAAAAGATAAAATTGTCGGAGTATTCAATAATAGACCAGTTGAAGAAAACCCCTGCTCAAATTTCCCTCTTATCTTTGTTGTTGCACTCCAAGGAGCATCGTGATATTTTACTGA
>NW_025884834.1:2673-3444 GCF_002878395.1 Capsicum annuum
TCATCTATCAAAAAGTCTATCACCGAAGAAGAAGCCGAAGAATTTTTGAAAAAGATAAAATTGCCGGAGTATTCAATAATAGACCAGTTGAAGAAAACCCCTGCTCAAATTTCCATCTTATCTTTGTTGTTGCACTCCAAGGAGCATCGTGATATTTTACTGAAGGTATTAAATGAAGCATATGTTCCTAGGGAGATTACAATAAACCATCTTGAGAAAATGGTCGGAAAAATCTTTGAGGTCAATCGAATCAGCTTTTCTGACGATGAATTGCCTGCTGAAGGTACAGGGCATAACTGGGGCCTTTACATTACAGTGAAGTGTGAATATTTCTAAGTTACTCATGTTATGATTGATGGAGGTTCAGGTACAAATATCTGCCCTATTTCTACTTTGCAAAAGTTGAATATTGGTGCTGACAGGATCAGGCCCAATAATGTATGTGTCAGGGCTTTTGATGGTCCAAAATCAAACTCCATTGGCAAAATAGAACTAATGTTTACCATAGGTCCTGTTAAGTTTTCCATAGAGTTTCAAGTATTGAATATAGACTCCTCTTACAATCTGTTGTTGGGAAGGTCGTGGATCTATAAGGCCAAGGCGGTGGCATCTACACTGCACCAAATAATTAAGTTTGAGCATAACAGGCAAGAAGTGGTTATTAACGGTGAAGGAGATTTTTCCGCCGACAAAGATTCTCCCTTGTCTCTTATTGAAGCAAATAACGTAGAGGAGACATTCGTCTATCAAATTTTTGATACAGTGCCGTGA
>NW_025884834.1:3544-4839 GCF_002878395.1 Capsicum annuum
GGTACAAATATCTGCCCTATTTCTACTTTGCAAAAGTTGAATATTGGTGCTGACAAGATCAGGACCAATAATGTATGTGTCAGGGCTTTTGATGGTCCAAAATCAAACTCCATTGGCGAAATAGAACTAATGTTGACCATAGGTCCTGTTAAGTTTTCCATAGAGTTTCAAGTATTGAATATAGACTCCTCTTACAATCTGTTGTTGGGAAGGCCGTGGATCCATAAGGCCAAGGCGGTGGCATCTACACTGCACCAAATGATTAAGTTTGAGCATAACAGGCAAGAAGTGGTTATTAACGGTGAAGGAGATTTGTCCGCCGACAAAGATTCTCCCTTGTCTCTTATTGAAGCAAATAACGTAGAGGAGACATTCGTCTATCAAATTTTTGATACAGTGCCAGTGAATCGTATCCTTGAATGGCAGGTTATACCGAGACCACAATTGTCGTCCGCTTCTATCATGATGGTAAGTGAACTTTGGAAATATGGATTTGAGCTAGGAAAGGGTTTGGGAGCGTCTCTGCATGGTATAGTTCATCCCATATGTTCGAGTCAGAATGTAGGCACGTTTGGTCTAGGATTTGAGCCTACGGCTGAAGATCTGAAGAAAGCCAAGGGAAGGAAAAAGGAAACATGGTCACTCCCTCGCCTAATGCCACTACTCAGTGAATCATTTGTTAAGAGCGGTGTCACGAAGCATGTGGAATTTGAAGTTGAATTGGTTGATGATTGTCAGAACCTTTTTATTGAAATTGATATGGTCGAAGCAGGAGAAGGTACCAGTATGACAGACGTGCAATTCATAGGTCCAGCTGTTTGGCTCAATAATTGGAAAGTCACTCCTCTCCCCGCCAGGAGGGAGTTTTGGTAGTTTATTTTGTTTTTCTTCCTGTTTATCCGAGTTATTTCGGGGTTGTAATTTGGATTTTAGTTTGTTTATGTTATGTTGGCACTTATGTTTAAACCCTTCTATCTTTTTATTTAATGAAATACAATGTCCTTTTTTGATTCGTGTCTAATATATTTTTTTTATACAGTTCTCTTTATGCTGATTCTAATGACATGCCATGCATGCGGAATTTTCAGTCTGAACTTAAAATCCAAACTAATCAAGATGTAATGAAGCAGGATGAAAAATATGATAAAGAAGAAGCAGTAGAAGAAATAAGCAAAGAGTTGGAACAGTTTGAAGACAAACCGAATCCTAATTTGAATAAGACTGAGCCAATAAATCTAGGGGATCAAGAAGATATTAGGGAAACTAAAATCAGTGTACATTCTTTGCCACAGCCA
>NW_025884835.1:0-3570 GCF_002878395.1 Capsicum annuum
ATTAGGTGAGAGAAATAGTGACCGTGTTAAAGTTTCTAAAACAGATAAATGATAAAGGATAGTATGTCCTATGTACATTTTAGAAAACAAAATTATAAAGTAAGAAAGTTCAACAAAGAAGTATGAAAACATATAAGGTCAATGGAAAAGTTTAAAAAGGACCAAAATCAAGAAGCTCCTTTTGAAAGAACGGATAAAGTAAAAGATATATTGTGAATTTTAAAATTTTATTACAAAATAAATATACAAATACATAAGCTTTTCGTGATCTTAAAACGTAAATATGGGATGTTCAAAGCCGAGAGATAGGTTGAGACTTGAGAGTTTCACCGTGTGTTATCATTGCGTTAGCTTATGGTTGTAGATGGATGACCTCACGGCTTGAGTTTGGGAATCTGATGATTTGAGTTTGGGATAACATTCGTTATGGATCAAGATAGGTTTTGACAAAATAAACCATCAAAAAGTTATTCCATGCCCAACCCGTGAAATGTTGGGCAGATTGAATGGGTTTGGGCTAGTATTGGCACCCCTACCTCCAAGTAATATCTTTGTACAAGTGTTTGTAAGACAAGTAAGCATCAAAATACTTTGTAATACTTGATATACAAGAAGAAAACTCCATGCATAAAAATTAAATAACTGAAAGGGGGAGGAAGAGAGTTCCCCAAGCAATATCTCCATAGAAGTCTGTACAACACCCGAGTTATATCGATACGCTAAACACTAGAATTCTTTGCACTCCACAAAGCAAATACTTAGTATTATTCCAGGAGAAACCTACGTTCATGATTAAGGACTTTAGCTCCTTACGTACATACCACCAGAAACTTTTAAGCTAACATACAATTATGAAAAGCTAGCACAAATTGTTAAACCAATGTTTCCAGTAGTATTCAGATGAATTGATGAAAAAAAGAACAAATTACCGTCTTCCATTCTAGATATTACCTCTCTGTAGATAATATGGAGCAAACTCTAGTGATTTTGAATTGAAACAACTAATTTATCTAGGTTAAATGATGCACCAAAGTCTTTAACCAGGTCAATCTATTAACAAGAATTCATTTATTTCTGTCAACTCTTTCTTCTGTAACTGTGTCCGTTTCTACTTTTTGACCTCTTTCTCCTTTTTGACACACAATCTTGATTATGCTTGGGTTCAAAATGGCAAATACAAATAAATGCCTGATCCACATGTATATGACTATATTCTACATACTGATCAATCTTCTACATTAGCTAAGAAGCTACGAAGTATTCGCATCAAATAAATATCAGAATCACAATAATCATTCTTTTGCACCTAAAGACGTGGACCAGTGGTCAATGAAGCTGGATGTGAGACCACAATATCCCAACCAAGGAAATACACACTAAATGATTTATGTCCATTTGCTTAATCTTGTTGGATAGAATTACGTGGCAACAAGCTGGCACAAAAATCATAGTTATCAAATAAATTAATCATTCTTTAGTAACACCTCAAAGTAGATAGAGGAACCACTAATCTCATAGCTTCCTATTATTAACCTCTATAGTCAAGATTTTCAACCAGTTCCTTTCAAACTCATAGCAGAAAACTCAATACTTTACCTCAAGATGTTGTGCTGCTTCTGAAGTCAAACCAACAGTTACAGCAGCCGGCCCTAAAGCTTAAATCCAAACCAAATAGCTTTTACTTAAGTTGTAATTCTCCAAGTGTTTTTTGTATCAGAAGGTCGAAGTTCTTCCTTTCTAGTTTCCTTGATTTAGTGAAAAGCCTGAGGTTAGTATACCTAGGTTCTTCAATACCCCAAATTGAGTTTTCTACTGTTAGTTGACTGCGTGATCGGCCCTAAGTTCAAGCCTAACCAGCCCAACTCAACAGTTCACAACCATAAGCGGTATTCTAACAGATCTGGGTTAGCTTTTTTTATATTTGTCTTCTCTAAACAGAATCTAGACTATGATCTCCCTACCTTGTACTGTTTTTCTTTGACCAATTGTTTAAACCTAGGATAGTTAACCAGGAACTTATTATTTGCAGCATTCACAGTTTAACAAGGTTTAAAAGAACACAGACCCAATGCTCTCTCATTCCCTGGATCAGGGCCATCCTGCTTTCACTATATACATTCTGTATAGGGGTGGTAAAATTAACCTATGAAAACATGACATAAGCTTGGGCTGGTCATTACCCTCCTATTTATTAGCTCAACCCATTTTTAGGCTAATATGTAGTCCAAATTGACCCATGAGAAATCTTGTCAAAAATTTTTCAAAACACATTCTTTTATTTGATATGTTATCTATAAGAGTCAATTCCTGATATTGTCACTCAACTTAGAAAAATGTCCTACTAAAGTCACTTATCTTTTTTTTGTTCCAACAGTGTCTTTCAACTTTCTTTATTTTCCTTACAAACTAACAATTGCTAAAATAGTCCTTATTCTTTGTAAGAAAAATAAGCAAAATAGTCCCTTAAGTTAAACCGTGAAATCAAATAGTCTTTATTCTTTTATTTGAAATATTAATAGGCCTCCAGGCTCCAACTATATTTCACATTTTTACTTCATAACATACTCCCTCTATCCTTTTTTAGTTGGCACATTTCATTTTACACGGTGATTAAAAAATTATAAATTGAATGAAATTTTTTATTATTTTACCCTTTAGCAATATTAATGATATGAGCATAGAAATGAATATTGAAATTGGAATTGTTCAGATTTTAATGTATACTATGAATTATAGGGGTATCATGAAAAAAATAAATTAATTCTATTTCGATTTAGTAAGTGACCAATTAATATGAGTCATTTACTTTTAGTAAGACGACCAACTAAAATGGGACGGAGGGAGTAATTAAATTTAAAAAGACATATCACAATATTAAAAAGCAAAAAAAATAAAAATTGAGAGATGTATTTAGTTTTTAAAGTCACTTGAAGAGGTAATATAGGTTTTCCCCAAATAATATCACAAGATTGACAAAAATAATATTTGAAAACTTTAACATTTTTAAATTACACAATGACCATATGAATTTTTCTAATTTTATTTGAGGTTGATTGATTGATATTATCATGATGTCCTTCATCAATAGTTAATTTATTATAGAAATTCTTTAAAATATTTATATATGATTGTTTTTCTAATAGCTAGAAAGTCGGAAGGTTGAAGGAATTCATCGTCTTCTATATGAATTATGAATTTTCTGGCAGTTATTGTTAGATGAAACTAACAACTAAATTTGAACTATTTGATCAGAAAATAAAGATTTATCATATAATAAATAAATATAAAACATTATTTATCGTTGAACTCCTGAGTTTTCAAATGAATAGAATGCATATAAGCTTTTTTAACAATATCAATCACATTTTTTGGTGGACTACATTATTTTAATATTAAAAATAGAAGTCGAATTAAAATTATAAGCACTATTTTTTATAGTTCAAAAGTTATTAGTATATCATATTGTTAAAGAACATGGATCATTCCAATTCAAAAATTAACTTAAGGTACTATTTTGTTATTTTTCTTTTAAAGAACAAGGATTATTTTAGCAATTATTAATTTATAAGA
>NW_025884836.1:0-1371 GCF_002878395.1 Capsicum annuum
ATTTTATGTCTTCTAATCACTAGTTAAATTCAAGCAGGGTAGAAAGCTTAAAGCTTTAATCTCCAAAAATAAGTAATACAGATTCTTGATGTGTTATTTCCTTAAGATTGTTATTTCCTTCTATGGGTATGTAGAACATTAACTTCAACTAGAGTTCAAATATAAACAAGAACACAATGAAGTATATCAAGCACCCTCAACACAAGATCAAAATGACTTTTTCAAGAGGTGTATTTTATTTTTTCAGAAAATAGATGAGACAGAAATGAATAAGGCCAAGTCATCTGAATTCATGGAGTTTCCTTAAGGAAACAATTCCCCTCACTGTACTCGAGGTTATGAAATTTTTTTCTCCCAGGATAAAATGGCCTTCAATCCAAATATAGCGGTACCTCAAATATTTGGACTCGTCGACGCACTCAACAGTTTGAATGATCACACAGAATTTTTGAAGAGAAGAAGAGTATTTTTTATTCTGAAATTTTGTATCAAAACCTGTGGAAGAAAGCAGGTTTTAATAGCCATAACATGCCTCTTCTGAAAAGTGGCAATGGTTTATTCATATGGTGTAACCTTTTCTGAAAATTCATGTCCATTCGTCCAAATAGTGTGTCTGTTCCGAACAGGCATGCCATTTCGTGAATCAGTGTGTCAATTAGTTGAAGAATTGTATCCTTCTGAAGCATCAGTTCGAAACAATGCAACCTTTCTGAAGCATCAATTCAGTTTGAACATTGCATCTGTTACTGTTACTGGATGCATATAAATGGAGTATTAAACACACAGAAAAATTTTATGCGTTTTTGTCGTTGATCAGATTTCGTCAAATAAAGTTTGTCCAAAAAGATAGATCTCATCGATCATTTTCCAAATCAAAATCCAAATCTGAGGCCGAGCGAGCAACGACTACGGCGCGAGGCATTTCTTATTTCTTGCCTCTCTTAGCATGTGGAGTAAGTGCTTTCTATTAAAAACACTCCAATGTTCCTTTCTCCCACCAATGTGGGAGAATTAGCGAACTTTCCAATTTTGGGAGTACACCTTCTAAATTGGTGTCTCCTTTCTCCCACCATTTTTCTCTCCATTTTCCATTCACACCTTTTTCATACATATTGAACCCAACATTTTAATCTTCGAATTTTCACGACACAACCTTTCTTGTTACCAATAATGACAGATAACTGCTATGGGTGTTTATAACAAAGGAGAAAAGTGAGATATGAAGGGGTGGAGGTGGTGCATGGAGCCAGAGAAATTTTGTGAAAATGTTATTGCACATTATCAAGCGCGCAATCGCAGGATAGCCATTATTTAAATTGTCGGCGTATATAAGTTAAAGCTCTTTTTCTATTATATGTGGTCCAGTGTTAT
>NW_025884837.1:0-2589 GCF_002878395.1 Capsicum annuum
CTGGTCCAGGCCCCGGAGGGTCCAAATATTAACTAGAATCCGCTGTCAACCCATGCTGAAGCCAATATGTTAGAATTGATATATGACGGAAAAGAGTCTTTGAGTGATTATAAGCCTATTGTCAAGATACAGGCCATTGAGGAGAAATCGATGAATGTAGCGGAGTCTTTGAAAGCATTATCATTGAATCGGGAAGGAATAAGAGAAGATAAAGCCCAAGAAAGCACAAAAAAACCCCTGATCACAGTACAAGGCACCAGAAGGCATGTTGATTTAAGTCAGGATAAACCTAAGTTGACAGTGGTGGGAGCTCTGAGTCAGCCCATCTTAATGGTGAAAGGAGCACTGGCAGCGCCTATTGTCCTCAAACCGGTGACCCAACCTCCGATAGTTGATACGAAAAAGGTTCCTTGGAATTATGGGCGGACTGTGATGACCTATCACGGGAAAGAAGTAGTGGAAGATGTAGATGAGGTAGGGGGTTTGACTAGGTCAGGAAGATGCTTCGTGCCTAAAAGCTTAAGAAAGTCCAAGCCAACGGTGAGTGGACCGTCATTTATCAAAAAGCCTATCACCGAAGAAGAAGCTGAAGAATTTTTGAAAAAAATGAAGTTGCCAGAGTATTCAATATTAGACCAGTTGAAGAAAACCCCTGCTCAAATTTCCCTTTTATCTTTGCTGCTGCACTCGAAGGAGCATCGTGATGTTTTACTGAAGGTATTAAATGAAGCATATGTTCCAAGGGAGATTACAATCAACCATCTTGACAAAATGGTTGGAAAAATCTTTGAGGTCAATCGGATGAGCTTTTCTGACGATAAATTGCCTGTTGAAGGTACAGGGCATAACCGGGGCCTTTACATTACAGTGAAGTATGAAGATTTCTACGTCACTCATGTTATGATTGACAGAGGTTCAGGTGAAAATATTTTCCCTATTTCTACTTTGCAAAAGTTGAATATTGGTGCTGACAGGATCAGGCTCAACAATGTATGTGTTAGGGCTTTCGATGGTGCAAAATCAAATTCCATTGGCGAAATAGAACTAATGTTGATCATAGAGCCTGTTGAGTTTGGAATAGAGTTTCAAGTATTGAATGTAGACTCCTCTTACAATCTGTTGTTGGGAAGGCTGTGGATCCACAAGGCCAAGGCGGTTGCATCTACACTATACCAAATGATTAAGTTTGAGCATAACAGGCAAGAAGTAGTTATTCATGGTAAAGGAGATTTGTCAGCCCACGAAGATTCTCCCTTGTCTCTTATTGAAGCAAATAACGTAGAGGAGACATTCGTCTATCAAACTTTTGATACAGTGCCAGTGAATCGTATCCTTGAATGGTAGGCTATACCGGGACCGCAATTGTCTTCTGCTTCTATCACGAGCCATTAAAGACATATTTTCCTGACGAAGAAGTGTCGTGTGTCGATGAAGTTGTTATAGATGCTGATCCAGGTTGGCGGTTATTTTTCGATGGAGCTGTGTTAATATGAAAGGAGTCGGAATAGGTGTATTTCTTATCTCTGAATTGGGACAAGATTTCCCAGTAACAGCACAACTTCGATTCTACTGTACTAACAATATGGCAGAGTACGAAGCCTGCATTCTTGGTTTGAGGTTAGCTATTGATATGGGAGTCCAAGAATTATTGGTGTTGGGAGATTCGAATTTTCTCGTCCATCAAATTCAAGGCGATTGGGAGATGCAAGATTTGAAGCTCATCCCATATCGACAATGCTTGTAGGAGCTATATCAACGGTTTGTGTTAGTAAAATTTAGGCATATTCCAAGGATTCATAATGAAATTGCTGATGCTTTAGCCACTCTGTCTTTAATGCTCTAACATCCTGACAAAGCCTACATCGATCCAGTGCATATACAGAGTCGTGATCAGCATGCTTACTGTAATGCGGTTGAAGAAAAGCTCGATGGAGAACCTTGGTTCTTGGATATCAAGCGGTACATTCAGTCAGGAGAATACCCATCATATGCCTCCAACGATCAAAGGAGGACTATTAGGCGTTTGGCTAGTGGATTTTTCTTAAGTGGGGGAATCTTGTATAAGAGGACCCCAGATCTGGGACTTTTAAGGAGTGTAGATACAAGAGAAGCCTCGGCAATCATGGTTGAAATACACTCTGAAGTATGCGGGTCACACATGAACGATTATGTCTTGTCAAAGAAGATTCTTCGAGCAAGTTATTACTGGCTTACTATGGAAAGAGATTCTATTCAATTTGTTCGAAAGTGTCATCAATGTCAGGTACACGGTGATCTGATACGATCTTCTCCTGTTGAGTTTCATGCAATGGCCGCTCCATGTTCGTTCGTGGCTTGGGGAATAGATGTGATTGGACCGATTGAGCCGAAGGCATCAAATGGGCATAGATTCATTTTGGTAGCCATTGACTACTTCACAAAGTGGGTAGAAGCAGTAACTTTCAAGTCAGTGACAAAGAAGGCTGTGGTAGATTTTGTTCATGCCAATATCATTTGTAAATTTGGAATTCCTAAGATGATCATTACAGACAATGCTTCCAATCTCAATAGTCATTTGATGCAAGAAGTATGTCAACAGTTTAAGATCGC
>NW_025884838.1:0-911 GCF_002878395.1 Capsicum annuum
CATATGGTCTAAACCCAGCTCACATTCCCTATTAGTCGGTGAACAATCCAACACTTCGTGAATTCTTCTTCACAATGATAAGAAGAGCCGACATCGAAGGATCAAAGAGCAATGTCGTTATGAACACTTGGCTTCCACAAACTAGTTATCCCTGTGGTAACTTTTTTGACACCTCTAGCTTCGAATTCCAAAGGTCTAAAGGATCGTTAGGCCACGTTTTCACTATTTGTATTCGTACTGAAAATCAGAATCAAACTAGCTTTTACCTTTTTGTTCCACATGAGATTTCTGTTATCGTTGAGCTCATCTTAAGACGCCTGCATTATGTTTTAACAAATGTGCTGCCCCAGCCAAACTCCCCACCTAACAATGTCTTCTACCTGGTTCAGCCCGTAGATCGAGCCTTGGGTCCAAAAAGAGGGGCAGTGCCCCACTTCCAATTCACAAAATAAGTAAAATATTGTTAAAAGTAGTGGTGTTTCACTTTCTCCTTTAGACTCACATTTATACTACACCTCTTAATTTATTTCATAAAGTCAAACTAGAGTCAAGCTTAACAGGGTCTTCTTTCCTCGCAGACTCTGCTAAGCCCATTCCTTTGGCTGTGGTTTCACTGGATAGTAGACAGGGACAGTGGGAGTCTCGTTAATCCATTTATGCGTGTCACTAATTAAATGATGAGGCATTTGGATACCTTAAGAGAGTCATAGTTACTTCCTCCGTTTACCCGTGCTTGGTTGAATTTTTTCACTTTGACATTTAGAGCACTTGGCAGAAATCACATTATGTGAACATCTGTTGGGACCATCACAATGCTTTGTTTTAATTAAACAGTCGAGCTCCCCTTGTTAGTACAAGTTCTAAGTTGGTTGTTCGATGCATGGGGAAGGCCCTCGAAGGAAACCTTCCCA
>NW_025884838.1:1011-12015 GCF_002878395.1 Capsicum annuum
AAGTTACAGATCTATTTTGCCGACTTCCCTTGCCTACATTGTTCCATCGACCAGAGGCTGTTCACTTTGGAAACCTGATGCGGTTAGGATTACGACCGGACGTGTACAACATTCGGTCTTTTAGATTTACATGAGCCACCGGGAGTATATCGAACACCACGCGACATGCGGTGCTCTTCCATCCGCTGGACCCTACCTTCGGCTGAGCCGATTTCAGTGTGGGCAGGCTGTTAAATAGAAAAGATAACTCTTCCTGAGGCTCCCGTCGATGTCTCCAGACTTCCTAATGTTTTTATCGACTGCCACATCCTGATTCAAAAATTTTAACCTGACTCCCTTTAGGAGTATGCACGAAATGTGCTATCTGTCGGGGTTCCCCCAAACCTTAGGATCGACTAACCCAAGTGAAAGTGCTGTTCACATGGAACCTTTCCCCTCTTCAGCCTTCAAAGTTCTCATTTGAATATTTTCTACTACCATCAATATTTCCATCGACGACTTCTTCACCCGAGCTCATGCCCAAAGTTTTGCAGTGACCGTCGTGCCCTCCTACTCATCGAGGCCTGACACTTGCCCCAACGGATGGGTGTAGGTCTCGCGCTTAAGCGCCATCCATTTTTGGGGCTAGCTGATTCGGCAGGTGAGTTGTTACATACTTCTTAGCAGATTTTGAGTTCTATGACCACCGTTCTACTGTCTTAATCGAGCAACACCCTTTGTGGGATCTAGGTTAGCGCACATTTTGGCACTGTAACCCAGCTTTTTGTTTATCCCACATCGCATCTGCTTACTAAAAAAGGCCCACTTGAAACTCTTGGTTCTGTGGTGCGGCTCAACAAAGCAGCTGCGCCGTCCTGCCTATTTAAAGTTTGAGAATAGGTCAAGGGCATTGCACACCCGGGGCCTCTAATCAATTGCTTAACCCGATAGAACTCACACGCGAGATCCAGCTATCTTGAGGGAAACTTCGGAGGGAACCAGCTACTAGACGGTTCGATTAGTATTTTGCCCCTATACCCAAGTCAGACGAACATTAACACAGCAGTATAGCTGGGGGCCTCTACCAGATTTTCCTCTGGCTTCGACCCACTTTGGCATAGTTCACCATGTTTTAGGTCCTGATAGGTATGCTCACACTCAAACCCTTCTTAGAAGATCAAGGTCAATAGGCGGTAAGCCCCTCAAGAGAATGCCACTAATCTCCTTCATTATGCCATATGGGTTTACTCGCCCATTAACTCACACAAATATCAGACTCTTTGATCCGTATTTTAAGACAGGTCGAATGGGGAGCCCGTAGGCCAGCATCCAAAGCGTGCAGATGCCAAAGCACACCGGAGGAATACACTGCCTGCCACAATTAAGAAGATGGCATTCCAAAAGCGTATTAAAAGCCCGGGATTTGGCCGCCCCCAAATCCCTGCTGGTCCACGCCCCGAGTCGATCGGTGGACCAGTTCGTCGCCATTCCACATCCGATCGGGGCGCATCACCAGCCCCTATCCACTTTTCTTCCAACAATTTCAAGAACTCTTTGACTCTTTTTTCAACGTCCTTTTCATCTTTCCGTTATGGTACTTCTTCTCTATCGGTCTCTCCCCCGTATTTAGCCTTGGATGGAATTCACTGCCCGATTTAGGCTGTATTCCCAAATAACCCAACTCATAGAAAGCGCTTCATGGTGCGATAGGGTCCGGACACAACGGGTCTCTCACCCTCTCTGACGTCCCCTTCCAGGGGAATTGGGCCCTGTCCGCCACTGAGGATGCTTCTCCAAACTTCAATTCAGAAGATGGAGCGACCCGATTCAAAGGATGGGTTGTTCTTGGTTCGCTCGTCGTTACTAAGGGAATACTTGTAAGTTTCTTTTCCTCCGCTTATTGATATGCTTAAACTCAATGGGTGATCCCGCCTAAACTGGGTTCGCAGTTAGAGAGCCTAAGCACGGTAGGGTCCCGGAGTCTAAATGCATGACAGGCTGTAGCCGCAACAGCAAAGAGAGTTGAGTTACAACCACCACTTGCCACGTTCATTGACATGGACTCGCATTTAGGACAGCCGCAAGCTTGAGGTTAACGGGAGGCTAGTATCCGCCCTGTGATGGAAGCGCACCCCATGATTAAGGCGCGATGCAAGGGGGTGATGCGATGCATAATTTCCAGGCAGACGTGCCCTCGGCCTAATGGCTTCAGGCGCAACTTGCGTTCAAAAAGTCAATGGTTCACGAGATTCTGCAATTCACACCAAGTATTGTATTTCACTATGTTTTTCGTCAATACGAGAGCTAAGATATCCATTGCCGAGAGTAATTTTTATTTGTAAGAGAAGCACACGTCCGCTTGATACAGGCCACGAATGGAGAGTGAGGTGCAGGCTGTCAATTTAAGTATTCCTTGGTACTTTTCGTGTTGGGGTTCATTAGTCGCCCGACGCGCGTACTGGGTGCATGCACCGAGGACGAGGGAAGGTTCTCGTGCTAAGGGCAGAAGCACTCTGCCAACGTGGGCTCCCCAGTTGTTAAACACGTTCGTGGGTCATTCTGCTATGCAGGTTTTGATAATGATCCTTCCGCAGGTTCACCTATAGAAACCTTGTTACGACTTCTTCTTCCTCTAATTGATAAGGTTTAATGGACTTCTCGTGACGTCGCGGGTAGTGAACCGCCCACATCGCCATAATTTGAACATTTTACCATATTATTCGATTGGTAGGAGCGACAAACAGTGTGTATAAAGGGCAGGGATATAGTCAACATGAGTTAATGACTCGCACTTACTAGGAATTCCTCGTTGAAGACCAACAATTGCAATGATCTATCCCCATCATAATAAAATTTCAAAGATTACCCTGGCCTGTCGGCCAAGGCTATAAACTCATTGAATACATTGGTGTTGAGCGCGTACGGCCCAGAACATCTATGGGCATCATAGACCTATTATTACCTCAAACTTCCGCGGCCTAAAAGGTCGTAGTCCCTCTAAGAAGCTGGCCGCGAAGGGATACCTCCACATAGCTAGTTAGCAGGATGAGGTCTCATTTGTTAATAAAATTAACCAGACAACTCGCTCCACCAACTAAGAACGGACATGCACCACTACCCATAGAATCAAGAAAGAGCTCTCAGTCTTTCAATCCTTATTATGTCTGGACCTGGTAAGTTTCCCCGTGTTGAGTCAAATTAAGCTGCAGGATTCACTCCTGGTGGTGCCCTTCCATAAATTCCTTTAAGTTTCAGCCTTATGGCCATACTCTCCCCGAAACCCAAAAACTTTGATTTCTCATAAGGTGCCGGCAGAGTCCTAAAAGCAATATTCGTCAATCCCTAGTCGGCATCGTTTATGGTTGAGACTAGGACGGTATCTGATCATCTTTGAGCCTCCAACTTTCATTCTTGATTATTGAAAACATCCTTGGCAAATAATTTCATAGTTGTTCGTCTTTAATAAATGCAAGAATTTCACCTTTGACTATGAAATACGAATGCCCCTGACTGTCCTTGTTAATCATTACTCCGATCCAAAAGGCCAACGTAATAGGACCGAAATCCTATAATGTTATCCCATGCTAATGTATATAGAGCATAGGCTTGCTTTGAGCACTCTAATTTCTTCAAAGTAACAGCAGTGGAGGCACGACCCGGCAAGTTAATGCCAAGAGTGCATTGTCGACAGAAGGGACGAGACGATCGGTGCACACCATTAGCGGACCAGACGGCCCATCCTAAAGTCCAACTATGATCTTTTTAACTGCAACAACTTAAATATACGCTATTGGAGCTGGAATTACCGCGGCTGCTGGCACTAAAATTGCCCTCTAATGGATCCTCTTTAAGGGAGTTAGATTGTACTCATTCCAATTACCAGACTCATTGAGCCCGATATTGTTATTTATTGTTACTAACTCCTCGTGTCAGGATTGGGTAATCTGCGCGCCTGCTGCCTTCCTTGGATGTGGTAGCCGTTTGTCAGACTCACTATCTAAAATAGAACCCTAAATCTCTTTCACCATCACCACCATGGTAGGCCACTATCCTACCATCGAAAGTTGATAGGGCAGAAATTTGAATAATACATCACCGGCATGATGGCCGTGAAATTCATCAAGTTATCATGAATCTTCTCAACAATGGGCAGAGCCCGTGTTGACCTTTTATCTAATAAATGCACCCCTTCCATAAGTTGTGCTTTGTTCCACATATTAGCTCTAGAATTACTACGGTTATTCGAGTAGTGGATACCATCAAACAAACTATAACTGATTTAATGAGCCATTCGCAGTTTCACAGTCTGAATTTGTTATTACTTACACATGCATGGCTTAATCTTTGAGACAAGCATATGACTATTGGCAGGATCAACCAGGTAGCATTCCTCATTGACACCAGTGTCGCATGAGCCCGGCCTGCCTGTGAGGGCGCGGACAGATTGAAGGTGAGCGCGACCGTTGTTTGCAAGGACCATCATACAGGGCAGATAAGAGCCGATGAAGACCCCATGCCCACTATATCTACTGCATCTGAGAATCTCAACCTCCGCACATGGACTACGACATCGCACGATGAAGCGAGGAAGTTGTGGGACACGAGGGCGGCCTTCTGGTTCACCCCGTGCACAGAATGCGAGAGGCGAATGACAATAGATAAAACTTGATAATGCCTAGGCATTAGGTATGCAACACAGTAAAATGACTTTGAGAAAGCCTAAATTATGCTTGCCCTACGACTGAGATGGCAGGCAGGTAAAGACATTGTGGTTTGAGCAGGGATCCAACCTAACCACATATTTCAAACATAACTCACGTGCCGTGCGTCCAAATGCTTTGTCGATGCACGCCCAGCACTGGCCCTAACGCCCAGTAATAGATGTTGTGTGCTGCTGCCCATGCAGATATTGCAAGGTTGTAGTAGTCCCGCTTAACATGATAGCCCATCGTTGGGGGGGAGCAGAGGAGTTGAAGGTGCACCGAGACTTGTGTACGGGCGCCGCCGAAGCTAGCCGCGGATTCGGCTTGGCCCTATGCATGCAGCACCTGGAGATTGCACCTAGAGCAGCATGCAAAACTCACTGCACGCACAAAAGCACTGCCTCATTCGAAATCAAGTGCCAACAGCCCCGTCATGGACGACGTCACCAATAGCCGACACGAGCATACAATGAAGCATTATTGATGTTGTTTTGCAGGCAAGGTGGCTTGCATGGACTAGACATGCATGATGCCATGTGCCCACACTACACGCCGACATGCCCAGTGAGCGCCTATGCTAACTAGCGACAGTCGCCTTGAAGTGCCTTCAACACCTCTACCTCCCTTATTTATGCTTAAAAAAACTCAAGTGACAGGAGTAGACATGATTTTGTCAGAGAATCATATTAGACATGTGCAGACTAGAACTGAACGTTTTGATATAAGACAAAGTCTATGCAGTCACAAAAGAGTCACATAATTTGTAAATGATAATTTTCATTAAGAAAATATTTTTTTCAATATTATTTATGAAAATACAAAAAATAAGTAAAAATAAATAAAAAGAGGAAAAATATTTTAAAAATATAAAAACATTAGAAAAATATTCTCAATGCATGAACTAACCTTAAACCAACAATTTAGTGCTTATTTGTATGTATAACATAACGATATAAAATATTTAAATTTAAGAATATTGAATAAAAATTAAAAAATATAAAAATAACAAGGGGACAATAGGAAAATTGCCCAAAATGTAACAGATAAGTAACAACCCCAAAACATGCATATTAGAATGAAGTAACCTTAAATTAATAATTGAGTGCATATTTGTACGAATAATGTAATGATATAAAATATTTAAATTTATGGATATTAAATAAAAATTTGAAAAAAATAACGTGGCGATGGGACATTAGGGAAATCGTCCCAACGTATGAGGTAACATTGAAATATATTTTTTTAAAGAAATTAGATCGGGTATGTAACGAAATAAGAATGCAACGGTGAGGAAGACAGATGAACGTCAGGAAAATATTAGGATGATCGAACGTAGGTTTATGCTCTTTTGATTTTGGCACGGTGCCTTGGTGTGTTGGTGCATTGGTGCCTTGGTGACATGGTGCCATGGGGCCTTAGTGCCTTGGTGACATAGTGCCTTGGTGCCATAGTGCCATGGTGCCTTGGTGCATTGGTGCATGGTGACATGGTGACATGGTGCTATGGTGCCTTAGTGTCATGGTGCCATGGTGCCTTGGTGCCATGGTGCCATGGTGCCTTGGTTCCATGGTGCCATGGTGCCTTGTTGCCATGGTGCCTTGGTGCCATGGTGCCATGGTTCCTTGGTGCCAAGGTGCCATGGTGCTACGGTGCCATGGTACCATGGTGCCATGGTGCCATGGTGCCACGATTCCTTGGTGCCTTCGTTCCGTGGTGCCTTGGTGCCACGGTGCCATGGTTCCATTGTTCCATGGTTTCATGGTGCCATGGTGCCTTGGTTCCATGGTTCCACGGTGCCATGGTGCTACGGTGCCTTGGTGCCTTGATGCCACGGTGCATGGTGCACGATGCATGGTGCCATAGTGTCAGGGTGCCTTGGTGTCATGGTGCCATGGTGCCTTGTTGCACGGTGCCCATGGTGGTTTAGGGGCAAAGGTGTCGGTGCACGGATATCCAACTTGACAAAGACACTACCATGGTTGGCCACTATATGTCCATCGGCATTTGTCTTTGGACGTGTCTCTAATATTGCACTTAACGGTCATGAAAAACCCTAATTGTGACATGCCTTCATGCACCGACGTTGTTCTCGGTGTGTCGCTGATCACTTAAGCCACACTCCACATCACAAAAAACCTTTAGTTACGATGCCATTTTTTTTGCAAAAGGCCACTTGATATCATATACTTAAATATTTGGAATGGAACGCACGTGGTACCTGAAAAATAAAAGGCTAACTCGGGTAAGATGAACTCACAACACTTAGTGGGATTTTCCAAGGACAGAGGCACAAACCTCCTTTGGAGATGGATGGAAAAATGATTGGATTGGAGGGGGATGGACGAACCGGAGCGACAAAGGGCTGAATCTCAGTGGATCATGGCAACAAGACCACTCTGCCACTTACAATACCCCATTGCGTATTTAAGTTCTCTGCACAGGATTCTACTCACTGCTCGATGGAAATTGTACTTCAGATAGGCCACCGCAACCCTTTGGCCGCGGTGGCTTAGCCAATGACACGTGCCCTTAGGGGCTGAGGCCCCTACTATGGGTCAGTAAGTAGGCGGTGGGCACATGCATTGCTTCTAGCCTGGATTTTGACTTAGAGGAATTCAGTCATAATCCAGCACATGTTAGCTTCGTTCCACTGGCTTTTTAACCAAATACGATGACCAATTATGATAATCAACGGTTCCTCTCGTACTAGGTTGAATTACTATTGCGACACTTTCATCAGTAGGGTAAAACTAATCTGTCTTACAATGGTCTAAACTCATATCACGTTCCCTTTTGGTCGGTGAACAATCCAACACATGGTGAATTCTACTTCACAATGATAGGAACAGTCAACATTGAAGCATCAGAAAGCAACATCTCTATGAATGCTTTGCTGCCACAAACCAGTTATCCTAGTGGTAACTTTTTCGACACCTATAGCTTTGAATTTTAAAGGTCTAAAGGATCGTTAGGCCATGCTTTCATGGATCGTATTCGTACTAGAAATCAGAATCAAATGAGCTTTTACCTTTATTCCACATGAGATTTCTATTCTTGTTGAGATCATCTTCGGACACCTACTTTATCTTTTAACAGATGTGCCGCCCCAGCCAAACTCCCCACTTGACAATGTCTTCCGCCCGGATCGGCCCGCAGAGCAAGCCTTGGGTCCAAAAAGAGGGGCAGTTCCCCGCTTCCAATTCACAGAATAAGTAAACTAACGTTAAAAGTGGTGGTATTTCACTTTCGCCTTTCGGCTCCCACTTATACTACACCTCTCATGTCATTTCATAAAGTCGGACTAGATTCAAGCTCAACAGGGTCTTCTTTCCCCACTGACTTTCCCAAGCGCGTTCCCTTGGCTGTGGTTTGGAAGAATAGTAGACAACGATAGTGGGAATCTCGTTAATCCATTCATGTGCGTCATTAATTAGATGACGAGGCATTTGGCTACCTTAAGAGAGTCATAGTTACTCCCGCTGTTTACCTGCGCTTGCTTAAATTTCTTCACTTTGACAATTAGAGCACTGGGCAGATATCACATTGCATGAACATCCATTGGGACTATCGCAATGCTTTGTTTTAGTTAAACAGTCGGATTCCGCTTGTTCGTACCAGTTCTGAGTTGGTTGTTTAACGCGCGGGGAAGGCCCTCGAAAGAACCATTCCCAGTATGTCCCCAGGTCGGCATGCGGCAACCCGCTCTTGCTGCGGGAGCATCTCGTGCAATACACCAACAACCAATGGGTTCGAGACTGGGACCCTCGTGCCCAGCCCTCAGAGTCAATCCTCTTCCCGAAGTTACAGATCCATTTTACCGACTTTCCTTGCCTACATTGTTCCATCGACTAGAGGTTGTTCACCTTGGAGACCTGATGCGATTAAGAGTGCGACCGGGAGTGGATGGAATTTGGTCCTTCATATTTTTAAGGGCCGTCGGGAGAGCATCGGACACCATGCAGCGTGTGGTGCTCTTCCAGCCTCTGGACCCTACCTCTGGCTGACCGATTCTAGAGTAGGCAGGCTATTAAACAAAAAAAATAAATCTTCCCAAGCCTCCTACTGACGTATCCAGACTTCGTAATGTTGACGTCAACCGCCATATCTCGATTCAGGAATTGTAACCCAATTCCCTTTTGGAGTACGCACAAAATGCGCTACTATCGGGGTTTCCCCGACCTTTAGGATCGACTAACCCATGTGCAAGTGTCGTTCACATGGAACCTCTCTCCTCTTTAGCCTTCAAAGTTCTCATTTGAATATTTTCTACTACCACCAAGATTTACACCGACGGCCGCTCTGCCCAGGATCGCGCCCAAGGTATTGCAGCGACCACCATGCCCTCCTACTCATCGAGGCTTGGAACTTTCCCCAACGACCGGGTGTAGGTCGCGCGCTTAAGAGCCATTCATTTTTAGGGTTAGTTGATTCGGAAGGTGAGTTGTTACACATTCTTTAGTGGATTTCGACTTCTATGACCATCATCCTGCTGTCTTAATCGACCAACACCTTTTGTGGGATCTAGGTTAACGTGCAGTTTGGCACCATAACCTGACTTTCGGTTCATCCCATATCACCAGTTCTGCTTACCAAAAATGTCCCACTTAGAGCTCTTGATTCTGTGGCGTGGCTCAGCAAAGCAGCCGCGCTGTCCTACCTATTTAAAGTTTGAGAATAGGTCAAGGGCATTGCGCCCCTGAGGCCTCTAATCATTAGCTTTCCCCGATAGAAATCGCTCATGAGTTCCAGCTATCATGAGGGAAACTTCGGAGGGAACCAGCTACTAGACATTTCGATTAGTCTTTCACCCCTATACCCAAGTCAGACGAACGATTTGCACGTCAGTATCGCTGCGGGCCTCTACCAGAGTTTTCTATGGCTTCGCCTCACTCAATCATAGTTCACCACTTTTCGGGTCCCGATAGGTATGCTCACACTTGAACCCTTCTCAGAAGATCAAGGTCGGTAGGCGGTGCACCCCTCAGAAGGATCCCACCAATCAGATTCCTTACGCCTTATGGGTTTACTCAACCATTTATCCATACACAAGTCAGACTCCTTGGTCTATGTTTCAAGATGGGTTTAATGGGGAGCCTACAGGCCAGCGTTCGAAATGTACAGTTGCCGACCTGGGTTCGCGGTTGGAGCGCCTAAGAGCGGTAGGGTTCGGGTGTCCGAATGCACGACGAGCAGTAGCCGTGACAGCAAAGAGAGTTAAGTTAGAACCACCACTTGATGTGACGGCCATCGACGCAGACTCATATTTAGGCCAGCCGCGAGCTCGAGGTGCATGAGAGGCCAATATCCGCACCGTAATGATAGCGCGCCCCATGATTAAGGTACAATACGAGGGGGTGACGCGATGTGTGACGTCCAGGCAGATGTGCCATCGGTCTAATGGCTTTGGGCGTAACTTGCGTTCAAAGACTTGATGGTTCATGGGATTCTGCAATTCACACCAAGTATCGTATTTTGCTACATTCTTCATCAATGTGAGAGCCTAGACATCCATTGTTGAGAGTTATTTTTATTTATAAGAGAAGCACACATCCCCCCGACGCACGCTGCAAATGGAGCGCGAGGGGTAGGCTATCAATTTAAGTAATCCTTGGCACTTTTCACGCCAGGGTTCGTTAGTCGCCTGATGCACTTTTCAAGGTTTGTCGAGAACATAGAAGCTAATGAAGATCCATGCCTACTGCATCTAACATATTTGATAATTCCATCCGTCACTCATGAACCACAACATTTCACGACAAAGAAAGAAAGTCATAGGACACGAGGGAGGCCTTTTGATTCACCCTGCGCATGAAATGCGAAAGGTAAAAGACAATGGATTAAACTTGATAATGCTTGGGTGTTAGGAATGCAACACAAGAAACTAACTTAGAGCGAGCCTAAATCATGTGTGCCTCATGAATGAGATGTTATGCGAGTCACGACATTATTGCTAAGCAGGGATCCAGCTTAACTGCACATGCCGAACATAATTCACGTCCTGTGCATCCAAATGCTCTATCGATGCATGCCCAGCATTGACCCCAATGCATAGCAATAGATGTTGTGCGCTGCATCCTATGCAAATATTTCAAGGCTAAAATAATTCCCACTTGATGCGATATCCCACCCTTGGAGGGAGCAAAGGTAATGAAGATGCATTGAGGCTTGTGCATGGGCGCCTCTATATCCGTCGTTGGTGCTCGATGCAGATTCAACTTGGCCACATGTATGCAGCGCCAAGAGATGGCCCCTATTGCAATTTCTAGAACTCACCACATGCATAAAAGAACCACCTCATTCAAAATCAAACTCCAACAGCCCC
>NW_025884839.1:0-1996 GCF_002878395.1 Capsicum annuum
AAAGCTGTCCAAGATTTAATTAACACAAATCAGATGCTGGTCCAGGCCCCGGAGGGTCCAAACATTAACCTGAATCCGCTGCCAACCCATGCTGAAACCAATATGTTAGAATTGATATATGATGGGAAAGAGTCTTCAAGGTGTTATAAGCCTATTGTCAAGGTACAAACCATTGAGGAGAGATTGATGAATCTAGCAGAGTCGTTGAAAGTAATGTCATTGAGCCAGAAAGAATAATAAGAGAAGATAAAGCCCAAGAAGGCATAAAGAAACCCCTGATCACAGTACAAGGCGCCAGAAGGTATGTTGATTAAAGTCAGAATAAACCTAAGTTGACAGTGGTAGGAGCTTTGAGTCAGCCCATCTTGACGGTAAAAGAAGCACTGGCAGCGCCTATTATCCTCAAACCGGTGACCTAACCTTCGATAATTGATGCGAAAAGGGTTCCCTAGAATTATGGGCAGACTGTGATGATCTATCACGGGAAAGAAGTAGTGGAAGATATAGATGAGGTAGAGGGTTTGACTAGGTCAGGAAGATGCTTCGTACCTGAAAGTTTAAGAAAGTCCAAGCCAATTGTGAGTGGATCGTCATCTATCAAAAAGCCTATCACCGAAGAAGAAGCCGAAGAATTTTTGAAAAAGATGAAATTGCCAGAGTATTCAATAATAGACCAGTTGAAGAAAACCCCTGCTCAAATTTACCTCTTATCTTTGTTGTTGCACTCCAAGGAGCATTGTGATATTTTACTGAAGGTATTAAATGAAGCATATGTTCTTAGGGAGATTACAATAAATCAGCTTGAGAAAATGGTCAGAAAAATCTTTGAGGTCAATCGGATCAGCTTTTCTAATGATGAATTACCTGTTGAAGGTACAAGGCATAACCGAGGCCTTTACATTACAGTGAAGTGTGACGATTTCTACGTCACTCATGTTATTATTGATGGAGGTTCAGGTACAAATGTTTGCCCTATTTCTACTTTGCAAAAGTTGAATATTGGTGCTGACAGGATCAGGCCCAACAATGTATGTGTCAGGGCTTTCGATGGTGCAAAATCAAACTCCATTGGCGAAATAGAACTAATGTTGACCATAGGGCCTGTTGAGTTTGCCATAGAGTTTCAAGTATTGAATATAGACTCCTCTTACAATCTGCTGTTGTGAAGGCCGTGGATCCACAAGGCCAAGGCGGTTGCATCTACACTGCACCAGATGATTAAGTTTGAGCATGACAGGCAAGAAGTGGTTAGTCATGGTGAAGGAGATTTGTCCGCCTGCGAAGATTCTCCCTTGTCTCTTATTGAAGCAAATAATGTAGAGGCGACATTCGTCTATCAAATTTTTGATACAGTGCCAGTGAATCGTATCCTTGAATGACAGGTTATACCGGGACCGCAACTATCCTCCGCTTCTATCATGATGGTGAGTGAACTTTGAAAATACGGATTTAAGCCAGGAAAGGGTTTGGGAGCGTCTCTGCACGGTATAGTTCGTCCCATATGTCCGAGTGAGAACGTGGGCACGTTTTGGTCTGGGATTTGAGCCTACGGTTGAAGATTTGAAGAAAGCCAGGGGAAGGAAAAAGGAAACATAGTCACTCCCTCGCCCAATGCCACTACTCAGTGAATCATTTGTTAAGAGCGGTGTCACGAAGCATGTGGAATTTAAAGTTGAATTGGTTGATAACTGCCAAAACTTTTTTATTGAAGTTGATATGGTCGAAGCAGGAGAAAGCACCAGTATGGTAGATGTGCAATTCATAGGTCCAGCCGTCCGACTCAATAATTGGGAAGTCACTCCTCTCCCCGTCAGGAGGGAGTTTTGGTAGTTTATTTTATTTTTCTTTCTGTTTATTCGAGTTATTTCAGCGTTGTAATTTGGATTTTAGTTTGTTTATGTTATGTTGGCATCTATGCTTAAACCCTTCTATCTTTGTATTTAATGAAATGCAATGTCCCTTTTTGATACGTGTCTAATATATTTTTTTTGTTTTT
>NW_025884840.1:0-1123 GCF_002878395.1 Capsicum annuum
CCTTTGATTGTCTATTAGAGTACCTAGAGTCAAAATTTTCTCCAATCTCTGATTCTGCTTTCAGAACCTGTATCAAACTACCATCAAGTATGACCAAAGAGATTCTTATTGCTGATATTATTGATGTGGTCGAATAGTGGACACAATTTGTTGGTTTGATCCCAGACGAGTTAATAGAATGGGATATGAGCCATTCTTTGGGTAAATGTATGGACTTTGAGATTGAAAAATATGAATGTGGCACAGAAGTTGCTAGGCATATTCTCCAAGAATTAGTACATGAAGTTGTTTTAGACCTCTACAGTTCTAGCTAAATTTGGTGGAACTGTTAGTAGCTCCTCTTTTTGAGACTTTGTTGCAAGCCTATCAGTGTTGTTCTCATGTGATAAATCTTGACTCAATAATGTCAAGCAAAGTATTTTGTACAAATCATGGATTCTGCATCTGATTCAACTTATTGTACTTGTGCTTTTGCATTTATGAATATTAAGAACAATACCTTCGTGAACATCTGTTTGAAGTAGAACATACAAGAACAAAATGAAAAATAGTTGAAATGCAAGAACAATTTGAAAGGAAACCCAATAAGCCTAAAAGAATACATATGCAAAAATCTGTTACTTCCTCCGACCCAAATTAAGTGTCGCCCATCCCAAAATAAATCTCATCTTTCCTTATTTGGAAAATTTTCAAAGGCACAATTACCTTTTTACCTTTATTGGACCCACTTGATTTTAAATATATTAATACTTCTTTTTTAGTATTTGTTTTTTTAAAGTGAAACCCTTATCACTTCAATCAAAATTTAAACTTTCAGCCTTTTATTTTTATAGTATCAAAATTATTTTAAACCACAGAGAGCAGTTTATTCTTTTTGGTTGGGTAAACCAGTTTTCTTCGACAACTCATTGTTCATATTACTGTGATTTCTCGATTAAAAATTGGATCTTTAAAGCTAAAGGTAAAGAAAACAAGAATTAAGAGGGACCTCACTTTCCACATATATCATCTTACAATTGGAAAAAGTAAGAAACACAACTACAAAGATCAAACTTCTTTTGTTTAGAACTGTAAATTGATTGAGACAGTGAGCTACCCAAGAGACAACATCCTTCTCTGCTAT
>NW_025884841.1:0-1080 GCF_002878395.1 Capsicum annuum
GATTCTGAATACTCTACCAGATTCTTGGGAGACTCTTCATGTTCTTTAACAAATTCAGTTCCTGGTGGTAAGGTGACTATGAAATTTATCAAGAGTGCTGTCTTGAATCAAGAAGTAAGGAGAAAATATTAGGTCTCATCCCCACACTTAAATGTTCTATTTACAGAAGACTGAGAGATAAACAATATAAGAAATGTAAGAAATAGAGGTAAAAGCAGAAACAAGTCAAGGTATGAGAGTCATTCATGCTATCATTGTGGCAAGAAAAGACACATTAAAGGGTTTTGTAATAATTTTAAGCATGATACAAGAGAAGGAAATAAAGAAGAAAATAATAAAAACAATATTGTTGTTGTTGTCCGAGATGACCTTTTCTTTACTTGTGATAAGAAAATCATCAATTTTGTATCCCATGATACTAGTTGGATACTATAATTTGGAGCTACATCTCATGTCACATCAAGGAAATACTTCTTTTCATCTTATATTCCCGTTAACTATGGAGTGTTAAAGATGGGCAATACTGGTGGGGTCAAGGTGTTTGATTTTAGCACGATCTATTTGAAAACTAATATTTGTACAATGTTAGACCTTCAGAATGTAAAATATGCTCCATACATTCCTCTAAACTTGATATTTGTAGGGCAACAAGATGATAATGGCTACCATAATGACTTGTTTAATGGTCAATGGAAACTCACCAAAGCCAGATCAATTATGGATCAAGGAATAAAGTATTCTAATTTATACGTGACTCAAAGATATGTCCTCAATGACACTATGAATTTAGTGAAAAGTGACTCTTTATCAGAATTGTGGCACAAAAGGCTCAGTCATATGAGTGAGAGGGGAATTACATATTTGGATAAGAAGAATCTACTTACTGGTGTGAAACAAGCAAAGGTAAAATGATGTGTTCATTGCTTAGTTGAAAAATAGAAGAGAGTTTCTTTTAACGGTCATTCTCCCTCAAGGAAGCCTAAACTATTGGAGCTAGTACACTCTGATTTATGTGGTCCTTTTAAAGTGAAGTCACAAGGTGGTGCACTTTACTTGTGAATTTCATTGATGATCATTCTC
>NW_025884842.1:0-10697 GCF_002878395.1 Capsicum annuum
TTTTTTATTTTCAATATGAATCTCGGTATCTATTGAAAGAATCAAATCAATGAAGGAAAAGCGATAGATATAGGCATATTCAAAAAATCACGTAGTAATTCTTTTTTTTTTTTTGTAACATTCCCATAAGTAATTGAGTAAACCATTGACAATAGTTCCACAGGCATCGAAAAGGAAGAGTAAACCTCACTGAATTTTAACGCCTAAACCATGATATGAAATAAGTCGATAAAATATAAATCTAATTTTAAAAATTCGAAAGCGGTAAATGTGCAATATGTGGCTCACCTGACAACCTTATTCTGCATAGTATCTCGTTAGACAACCATTATGTTTAAATCCCTTCTTTCTCATATAAAGTGCGTATACACTTAACAAAAAACTTCTTCTTTAAACAGTAAATAAAGAAACAAATAAAAAAAGGGTCTGGCCCTCTTCAGTATCACCTAGTAAGAGGCCGTTGATTGGACTTAAAAATTTAGGAAGAATTAGGTTCGAATAAATTTTCTGGGATCCTCTTCCTTTTGAACTACAAACATGGGAATCGTTGAAATAGCTCTTTGATTGAAGGAGGATGATTCCTAAAATACATTACACCAGTCGAGTCCAATGAAATTTCAAAATGAAGATATTTTTATTTTGTTCCAAACGTGTTGCAGAACGATCTAGAAAGCAATTGATATTGATACAGTTTGCTTCCTTAACTCAATTAGTAGGACCCCTAGAGTCCACTCCTTCCCCACACTATGAGAGAAAGGGAAAAAGTAAAGACTACCATTAAAGCAGCCCAAGTAAGACTTACTATATCCATATGAATTATGTCCCTATCTCTATAAATATAAAGGAATTGTTTCATTATTCCTCACTAATAATAGTGAAATCAATGGCGCAGATTCAAAAAGAACGAATACTATTAATAAACCAATCCGATAAATTTTCTCATTTTATAAGAAATTCCTATATGATTTCTAATCGGAAAAGATTAAATACAAGCAAAATCTGCAGTAACATCTCAAGGGAATGTTACTAATGGAACATGTAGGAATAATAGGTCCTATTCTTTTTTTGTTAACCTCCATTTCAATTGATTGGATGCTTGAGCACTCAGAGATTTTCGTGAGTTCCGTATATAATAAAGTATCTTCCGCCCCCTTTCACAACTATTTATATTTCCTATTGAGCTCTCCAATCTAACTCGAGGTCCAGTCATTATACAATGGATTAATAATATAAAATTTTTATTTGTAGTAGAAGGTAATTGTGAAGTCTTAATAGCCCCTCTAGCATTCAAATATTTCCTTGAAGCCTTGCCTAAGCCTAAATATGCAATGCAAGGATATTTAATTTTTTTTTGAAAAATCCCCAGGCCAGATGTTTGGAATCAAACAAGTATCAACAGTCTGCCTTCTCTGCTTCTACTGGAGAATCATTCGGCGGGTTATATCAACAGAAGAAAAGAAGAATTTCTAGTTTTTTATTGATCAGGCGACGCCCAAATTTGAACTAGGAAAAAAAAGATTTGCAGTCCTCTGCCTTACCACTCGGCCATGTCGCCAAAATGCTACAAATACAAAATAGATAAAAACTTTTCTGTATTATTGAACTGCTTTTTTATCGTACTTGCACCTTGAGTTCTATTTTCCTTAATTTTTCCTAAAAGTCAAATAAATCCTAATCCTTCTTCCCTTTTGATTGGGTTTGATTCATCCTTTCAATTTCGATTGAGTCTATCTCAAAATTCATAATGTTCAAAACTTCCTCTTACCTTTCTATTGAAATCTATTGAAAAATCAAATGTGGATTTTCAATCGCAAAATTCAAAATTCAACTTTATGAAAATAGGAACCATTAAATATTGACTTAGAATGCATGAACGATTCTTGGATTTGAATCTTCAATTTTTGTTTTCCTAATGACATAAGAAAATACAACTTCATATATAACTAATCAGTATGAATTTTTTCAATTAAAAAATTCTTCTCAATTATAATTTCAATTATAATTATTAATAATAGTTATAACAACAATTATGAGTATATGTAAACCCCCCAAGAGAAATTATTAGATGGATATATATTATTTATATATGTTTCCGATATACAATTATCAGATCTAAGAAAAGTATCATACTTCAATTTGAATTTTGAATTGAATAGAAAATTAATATTCTGTTTTTGTAGAGCACAACATGTGTTGCCCCGAATAGAACATAAAACGACAATAAAACAAAAAAAGAGAAGAAAGACGGATATTATAGATATCTCCACACGTGTTTAAGCCATACAAATCTTCTTTTCTTATACACTTCACAATCGCATTCTACTTAAAAATCCGTAAACAAAATCTCTCTCTTCTCTGCGAATCATATTTTGAACAACGAAATCTATAACATTAAAAGGGGTTAAATGCTAAAAAATCGATTCTAATTCTATATATTCCCTTTCTGATTTTTATGCCTTTATCTCAGAGAAAAGATCAAAGGTCCAATCAATTTATTTTTCTAGCATTCAAGCAGGTTGGAATATGTATTATCATAAATGGAATCATTTTTGTTTTTATATTCTATACGAAATCCTATAAACTTAATTAATAAGTCTAAGTAGTAGAAGTCTGTTTCTAGGGATGTTTTATTAATTTCTTTTCATTTGTATCTGTTGAAAATTTCAATAAATTCCAATTCAATTTAAGTAGAAAATTATCTTTCTTCCTCCGTTCATACGTATTTCATACATTCCAGATATGGAGTTGGGTAAAATTTCATGTGATTCGGTAAACAAAATTGAAATGCCACCATTGCTAGATCATTTATCTAATCTATCTAATTAGAAGAAGAATGAGCCAATAGCGGTATTTTTTGATAAATGGGAAATTAAAAATGCTCTGGGATGGAAATGAGGGAATATCTACAATACCTGGATTAAATCAGATACAATTTGAAAGATTTTGTAGGTTCATTGATCAAGGTTTGACGGAAGAATTTTATAAGTTTTCAAAAATTGAAGATACAATTCAAGAAATTGAATTTCAATTATTTGTGGAAACATATCAATTGATCGAACCCTTGATAAAGGAAAGAGATGGTGTGTATGAATCACTCACATATTCTTCTGAATTATATGTATCCGCGGGATTAATTTGGAAAAACAATAGGGATATGCAAGAACAAATAATTTTTATCGGAAACATTCCTCTAATGAATTCCCTGGAAACTTCTATAGTCAATGGAATATATAGAATTGTGATCAATCAAATATTGTAAAGTCCCGGTATTTATTATCGATCACAATTGGACCATAATGGAATTTCGGTCTATACCAGCGCCATAATATCAGATTGAGGAGGAAGATCAGAATTAGAAATTGATAAAAAAGCAAGGATATGGGCTCGTGTAAGTAGGAAACAAAAAATATCTATTCTAGTTCTATCATCAGCTATGGGTTTGAATCTAAGAGAAATTCTAGAGAATGTTTGCTATCCTGAAATTTTTTTGTCTTTTCTGAGTAATAAGGAGAGAAAAAAAATTGAGTCAAAAGAAAATATCATTTTGGAGTTTTATCAACAATTTGCTTGTGTAGGTGGCGATTCGGTATTTTCTGAATCCTTATGTAAGAAATTACAAAAGAAATTCTTTCAACAAAGATGTGAATTAGGAAGGATTGGTCGAGAAATATGAACCGAGGACTGAACCTTGATATACCCCAGAACAATACATTTTTATTACCACGAGATATATTGGCAGCCGCCGATCATTTGATTGGGCTGAAATTTGGAATGGGTGCACTTGACGATTGAATCACTTGAAAAATAAACGTATTCTTTCTGTAGCAGATCTTTTACAAGATCAATTCGGATTGACTCTGGTTTGTTAAAAAAATGTGGTTTGGGGGACTATATGTGGAGCAATTCGACATAAATTGGTATCGACACCTCAGAATTTGGTAACCTCAACTCCATTAACAACTACTTATGAATCCTTTTTCGGTTTACACCCATTATCTCATGTTTTGGATCGAACTAATCCATTAACACAAATAGTTCATGGGAGAAAATTAAGTTATTTGGGCCTTGGAGGACTGACAGATCGCACTGCTAGTTTTCGGATACGAGATATCCATCCTAGTCACTATGGACATATTTTCCCAATTGACACATCTGAAGGAATCAATGTTGGACTTATTGGATCCTTAGCAATTCATGCGCGGCTTGGTCATTGGGGATCTCTAGAAAGCCCTTTTTATGAAATTTCTGAGAGGTCAACCGGGGTACGAATGCTTTATTTATAATAGGTAGAGATGAATACTATATGGTAGTGGTAGGAAATTCTTTAGCCTTAAATCAGGATATTCAGGAAGAACAGGTTGTTCCAGCTCGATACCATCAAGAATTGTTGACTATTGCATGGGAACTGGCTCATCTTCAAAGTATTTTTCCTTTTCAATATTTTTCTATTGGATCTTCCCTCATTCCTTTTATCGAACATAATGATGCGAATCGAGCTTTAATGGGTTCTAATTTGCAATGTCAAGCAGTTCCTCTGTCTCGCTCCGAGAAATGCATTGTTGGAACTGGGTTGGAGCTATAAACAGCTCTACATTCGGGGGCTCTTGCTATAGCCGAACGCGAGGGAAGTGTTGTTTATACCAATACTGACACGATTGTTTTAGAGGGTAATGGAGATATTCTAAGCATTCCATTAGTTATATATCAATGTTCCAATAAAAATACTTGTATGCATCAAAAACTCCAGGTTCCTTGGGGTAAATGCATTCAAACTATACATATATGTATATATATACATATATATATACACACACATATATATATACATATACATATACATATATATATATATACATGTATATATATGCATACATACGTACATACATATACACAGATACATACATTACCTACTATATATTTCTTTTTCATTTCTACAAACCTATTCAATTTCCTGAAAACCTATTTAATCTTGAAGATTCTTGTATAATATAACACATCATGTAATGCATACATACGTACATACATATACACAGATACATACATTACCTACTATATATTTCTTTTTCATTTCTACAAACCTATTCAATTTCCTGAAAACCTATTTAATCTTGAAGATTCTTGTATAATATAACACATCATGTAAGATTTTTGCTGCAACTAAGATTTCATTTTTTTTCTTGTTAGTTGCTATAATTTTTATTTTATGTATATTTTTTATTATACCAAAAATCGAACCTGAAGGACTAAAAATCAATAAACCAATAATCGATAAAAAATATCTTATTGATTTGGTTTTTGATTTAGTATATTTAAAAATCGAAAGTCGATAAGTCGAATCAAACCGACCGATGCACACTCCTATCGGATAATGTTGACAAAGGTGTTATCAAAAGACAGATTTGAATTGTGCAAAGAACTTATCGGCATGAGCTCTCTGTAAGAAGACGAAGATACCTTCTTCAGATGTATGGGACTACTGGGAGATTTGTGGGTTCAGCCCCATCCTTCGTGATGCAAGAATTCAAGTCCATATTTACTGAATGCCCATATCCTAAATTGTCAAGCCTATATTTATTGGCTAGGAAAAAGTCAAGAATGATTTAATTTTCAATGGTTTTCTAATGTTACTGTGTGAAATCGACATGGACAATTTTTTGCCTATAACAGGTACTCATCTTCTTATAAAACGATTTACTAGTACGTGAAATCCGTTCAGTATGGTCGTATATAAGTTAAAACTCACCAATCTAATAATAAGTCATACCTAAAAATAATTCGATTTTTTAAAAATAAATAATGTAGTGTTAACTTCCTAACCAAGAGCCATACAAGACGGTGGATAATGTGGAAGACAAAATCTCTGAGGGAATATATATGGAACCATAATAATAATCTGCACAGTAAACAAATATTAGTACTATATAAAAGTGTGAAGAAGTAGACACCTCTGCATCGTTATGTCTGCTTTTAGTCCAATTACTATATCACTTCTAATTAATTATTATAAATTATTTACATATCAGAAAATAAATATTATTTGATTCAAAAAATTAAAATAGATATTTATGACATGTCTGCTTCGACTTCTTCAACTGTAATTTTACTATATCGTCCCTAATTAATTATTATAAGTTATCTACGTACTAAAAAATCAATAATATTTAATAAAAATAAAATAGATATTTATGATATGTCTACTTCAATCGTAACTTTACTATATCAACCTTAATTAATTATTATAAGTCATCTAAGTATTAAAAAATTAATCATATTTAATTAAAAAAGATAAATAGATATAAAAATAATAAATTAACTCTTTATATTTTAAATTAACTTGACGTCTTATATGAGATCCATTTAAATTTTTTTCAGAAGTATTTATTATAGAAATTCTGATATATCACTTCTAGTTAGTTATTATAAGTCATTTTACAAGTCTGCTTCGCTGCTTCAATCGTGATTTTACTATATTACTTCTAGTTAATTATTATGGCCATCTAACATAAATTGAAATAGAAGAAAAAGTATTATAAATCAGAATAATTAAAAAATAAATTATTTTTAAAATATAATTGACTATCAATGCTAGAAAAGTTTGGAAAAGGAGAGTAATACATATTATTTAAAAATTACATAAAAAGTGTTATAAATTATAATAGTTAATAGTTCAAAGTATCTAACAAAAATTAATTTGTTATATATTTCAAAAACTACGTAAAAATGCTACAAATCACAATCATTAACAACTTGAAAAATTTTAACTGTGAAGAAATAGACACCTCTTCGTCGTCGTACCAGCTGCTTCCAACCGAATTAAAATACCATCCCTAATTAATTATTATAAGTCATTTATGTATTAGAAAATTAATAATATACAGTAGATATTTATAACATGTCTGCTTCGATTTTTTCAACTATGATTTTACTATATCACCCTAATTAATTATTATAAGTTATATACGTATTAGAAAATTAATAATATTTAATAAAAAAATAAAATAGACATTTATGATATGTTTGCTTCAACAATAACTTTATTGTATCACTCCTAATTAATTACTATAAGTCATCTAAATATTAAAAACTTAATAATATTTAATATAAAAGGTAAAATAGACATAAAATAATAAATTAACTATTGATATTTTAAATTAACCCGGCACCTTATATGATGCTCACTTAAATTTCTTTCACAAGTATTTTTTATAATAATTTTAATATATCACTTCTAATTAGTTATTATAAGTCATTTAAGATATGTCTGTTTTACTGCTTCAATCATGAATTTACTATATCATCCCTAATTAATTATTACGTCCATCTAAGAATTTTGCCACATAAATTGAAATAGATGGAAAAGTATTATAAATCAGAATAATTACACACTTCAATTATATTAAAAATATAATTAACTATCAATATCACAAAAGTTTGGACAAAGAGAGTAACATATATTATTTAAAAATTTCATAAAAATATTATAAATTATAATAGTTAATAATTTAAAATATATATAAAAAATATAATTTGTTATCTATTTATAAAAAAAATACGTAAAGAAAATACAATAAATCACAATAATTAACAACTTGAAAAATTTAAAATACATAAAATATTTGGCTGACTCTCAAAATTATATCAATGTCACTTAAATTGGAATAGACGAAAAAGTATTATAAATCACAATATTTAAAAACTTAAATTGTTTTATAAATATAATTGACTATCAATGCTGCAACAGTTTGAACAAAGAGAGTAACATATATTATTAGAATATTACACAAGTAGTATAAATTACAATAGTTAACAACTTAAAATATCTAAAAATATATTAAAACTATGATTGATTATCTAAATTATATTTTTGTCACATAAAATTAAAACCAAAAAATAACATATATTAGCACGGGCCCCTCAATATCTAGTAGGAAAAAAAGGTTAAATTTATTTCTTTACTTTGTAAAATTGGCTAAATATATCCTTCGTCATACTTTTGGGTCAAATTTCTCCCCCTACTTTGAAAAATTGGTCATATTAGGGTCAAATTTCTCCCCCTACTTTGAAAAATTGGTCAAATATATCCCTCGTCATACTTTGGGATCAAAATTTACCCTCATTGTCATACTTTGGGATCAAATTTGCCCTCGTTGTTAAGAAACTTCTTACATGTATCCTTTCTTTAATAGAAAAACTCAAATCAACACTAAATATCCTATTTTTAAAAATAAAACACACCCTAATCTAACCCGCACGACCTGACTCAAGCCACAAAAAAAGACACAAACAAATATAACCCCCTTAATTTTGTTGGTCAAATTTTTTCAATGAGATTAAGGTACTAAATATTTATCAGTGCATAACTCATGAAAAATGAATTTATATCAGTATAAACACAAACAAATATATCCCTCCCTTAGTTCATGGATTCGCATCAGTGCAAAGTTTATGATAAATGACAATTGATGTTTAAATGCAACAGATTAGACACGCCAAATATCTCTCTAGATGATTGAGTTAAGAGGTCTCCCTATGTGTCAATCGTGACATCTCTTCATTCTTATGCTTTTGTATATAATTTGAATTTACACAAATTTTTCATCACGTCATTTGTCTAAAAAATGGATCCACTAATTCTAGAATCTAGATGTATAAAGAATTGCGTATCAATTTTTGAAATTTGAAGATAATTGAACATGAGAAGAGTTTGTAATAAACATTTTCTCTAGTTCCATACTGTTGTGTTACCTCGTGTCATTTTACTTTTTGTTCATTTAAAATAACCTACTAGCACTGCATGTTGAAAGAGAAGTATATTTGTTTGTTGAAAAAATTTGACCAACATAACCGAGGGAGGGGTATATATGTTTGTGTTTTTTTAAAGATCGGATCGGGCAGTTTAAATTAGAGTGTTTTTTTTTTTTTAAAAAAAAATAGGATATGTAATGTTGATTTGAGTTTTTAGTTAAAGGAAGGGTACATGTGAAAAGTTTCTTTAACAATGATGGTAAACATGACCCCAAAGTATGACACTGAGGGTAAATTTGACACCAAAGTATGACAAAGGGTATATTTAGCCGATTTTTTAAAGTAGAAGGGTAAATTTGACCTCAAAGTGTGACAACAAGCGTAAATTTGACTTTAAAGTATGACAAAAGATATATTTAGCCATTTTTTAAAAAATAAAAGGGTAAATTTGACCTTTTTCCCTATCTAGTATATAGAGGATGCCCTACAAATAAAAGAATTAAAATGGAAAGAGTGAATTATTTCATGGGTCAATTAATTAAGGGTGACAAAACAAGTTTCAAAACTAAAAAAGAGTGACACAAGTCTTAAATATTGAGTAGATGTGACATTTTTAAGATTAGTGTTAATGACACTAATTTTAGAACTCTCACGTTTTATTATTTATACAAAGATCACTACACCATATTTGCACAAAAATTCCTACACCATCACCACCACTCCTCTCCACACCCTTTTTGTTGCCTCCGTCGTCGCTGCCACCTCCTGTTCCTCCACTATCACTATCACTATCATTGCGCTCTCTTTCAGATTCACCATTATTTCCTCCCTCTATATAACTATCGCCTATTTTTCTTCTTTCTCCTCCACCACCATCGCTATCAACACCGCAACAAATGTCATCTTCTCATTTGACGTCACTACCAGCACCACCACCTCCCTTTTTACCGTGAATATCACTTTTTCGTGGGTTCTTCCTCCAACCAAATCTTTTTTCAAAAATTAAGTATCGAAGTTGTTGTAGCACCTATCAAAGTTACTGCAGCAACATTCGAGGTTGCTGCAACAACTTCGATAGTTGTTGTAATACAACAACTAATAATAGTTGTTGTAGCAATTACCGTAACTGTTGTAGCAACTATGGTAGTTGCTGAATTTACTGAATTATTTCTTCATTCATATTTAAAAGAAATAAAAAAATTTCTTTTCAAATTTCTCAGTTTTTTTTTTAAAATAGTCCATGAAGATTAAAAAATGAAGAAAACAAAATGAAAAGAGAAAGAAAAAGAAGAAGAGAAGATGGAAGAAGAGGAAAATCTAGAGAGAGGGAAAAAATAAGAAGAAGAAGATGGGGAGAAAGAAATTTGAAGAGAGAAAGAAAAAAAACGATTGAAAGATAAGAAAAAGGGGAAAATTCTAAAATTTGAAATTTGAAGTTGGAGGATTTTTTAAAAAATTTAAAAGTTTTAAAAAATTACACTTTATACCCCAATTAATTTAATCAGAATTTAAATAAAGTTTTGACCTTAGCTGGTCAAAATTATCACAATTTTTAATTTAAAGACTTTTTTTGTCAAGTCACACCTAATTTTCTCTAGTACTCCTAATTTTCTCAAGTTAGTATTCCTCTAAGGGTGTGTTTGGTATGAAGGAAAATTTTTTCCATGAAAAATATTTTCCTAGAAAATGTTTTTCTGAAGAATAAGTTGATTTCTTACTTTTTTTCTTATGTTTGGTTGGTGGATAAAAAATATTTTTTGCAAAATATTTTCTAGTATTTAGTTGGTAGGGGTAGGGGTGGGATTGGGGTAGGGGATGGACTAAGAAATTTTTTTGAAATATTTTTTAAAACAATTGAATTTTGAGGGGTGGGGATAGGAGTAGGGGTAGGGGTAGGGGTGAGGTGGGGGTAGGGGTGGTGTCGGAGTGATAGGGTATTGGGGGCGGGTAGA
>NW_025884842.1:10797-20578 GCF_002878395.1 Capsicum annuum
ATTCTAAAATTTGAAATTTGAAGTTGGAGGATTTTTTAAAAGATTAAAAAGTTTTTAAAAATTATATTTTACACTCTATTTAACTTAATCAGAATTTAAATGAAACTTTGACCTTAGCTGGTCAAAGTTGTCACCATAAGTTTTGATCTTAACTGACCAAAGTTGTCACCATCTTTAAATAACTTTTTTGTCACCTCCCACTTAATTTTCTTATTTCCTCATAATCAAGAGCTATAAATTCTGAAGAAAGGACACAACATTTTCATTACTCATTCTTCAGCACTCGTGATATCCACAATAATAAATCCAAAGTTTGTATATTGAGCATGGCTAGTTCTTCAATTCCGGTGCTTACCTTATTTCTGATTGCTTTCATAGCTACAACAACTACTGGTGAATTCATGATCTCTAGCTCCCTCTTCTAATTATTTTGCATTTCAATTGAAAACATATACTTTAATTATATATGTTATGGGTGTGTTGGGTGGCGACTTTAGGAATATATTTCACTAATTAATTTAAGATTTAATATATAAAAAGTATTGATATTTAATTTGTATACATATTATAATTTTTCGGCTAAGATTTTTTGTTTGCACTTACTCCACGACTGTATGAATCTCATTCATTGAGATCTTAGTCATCAAAAGAAGACATTTTCCTACTACTTCATATCCACTTTTCACTGCAAAACTCTCCCGCTTACCATTATTAACTACTTCTATTATATATTGCCAATCACTATAATCAGTTGTCAGTTGTCACCGACTACCATTATAACAATAGTTATCATAATTCATAAGCCACTAGTATACATATCGACAACTACCATTATCATTATTAGCTATGATGACAATCTACCAATACAATTTTCAGCTGCCACCACACCGACGCAAATCTCCACCACCACTAACTACTACGCATTCATAACAACCACCATCATACAGTACCACCACAAATGTCGCCAACCCTCGCCATGACCATGCAATATGTTATGAACCAATTGTCCCATATTGATTGAAAAAAATAGAGAAATGACAATGGTTTTATAGACCAAATGGTTCTCCCACCTATTAGGCTAGTCTTTTGGATTGGGCTCTCCCGTTTGGTTTATAACACAACACCATTATCGTTAGCACTTAGCCATCTCCGATCCACAATATATGTACAATCGACTAATCACTTAATACTTTGTATGAAGATTTTAGTTTCTTAATAAAGCAAATCTTATACATATAAAGAAAATCATTCTAATTATTTAATATTCAAATCTTAAAACAACATTCTAATATTTAAATATGTATTCAGTTCAGGTGAAGGCGACATCACGAGAATTGCCGGTTGAAATTGCAAAGGTTGGCTGTTGTTGGTGATATTATAACTTGTCTGAAAACATGCAACGTTCAAAGTGATTGCAGTGATGGGTGGTTGTGTAGTGATTGCGCACCAGATGCTTTGGGGGATGGACTCCATTGTGACAAGTTTTTAGCAAATGGTCAAGGCTATTTTGCAACTAAATTACAAGCTCGTTACAACAACAAGCAATCTGTCTGATCATATATATATCATTGCTGGCTGCAAAATATTGCAAATTACAACTTTTAAGTGCTTGTGTGTTGCTTCAAAAGTTTAATTATGTTTGTATGTGTTGGAATAATTGTTCAGTTTCTTTCTAAGAAAAAGAGATTTGGTTAACCTCTAAATAAAGCTTGTTATGTTCTACCAATTCTAGCTATTATTACTTCCTTTTTCTCAATTTATATTATGACTTTTTACGCTTCTTAAAAATTGATTTAACAAATATTTAGAATTAAATTTTTGAATAATTTGCAAAGAAGGAATTAACTAATTAGTTTCATTACCTACAATATTCAATTACAGTGTGATTCTAAACAATCGAACTAATTAGAAATTAATATGTGTCACTTTATGTAACTTTTTAACTCATAAGTTTTAAGACAAGGGAATGTTCCCATAAAATTTAGGTGTATAAATAACATTTTGGCAGAATTTTAGCATGCGTTTTTTTTTTAAAAAATAAAATAAAGAAAGAATGACAGGCAAAATAAAGATGATTTTAATCAACCCATAAATTTTACGGGTACCATTTTAAAGATTATTTGTATTATATTCCTTTTTTTTTTTTTTTTTTAAATGTAGGCTCATACTTATTATTTGTTGCAATTTTAATGAATTAGTTAACATAAATTTATGTTTCGCATACTGTGAGTTCAAATGAATCCAATAATTCGATACTATTGTATATTTCCGCTTCTCGTAATGAGATGAATGAAAAGATCTTTCATAGATTTTGTCTTTTGATTTTTTTATGCTATGAAATTGTCCTCACTTTATCGGATCTTATATTGAGTACGTTGTTGTTATACTATGAAACTGCTTCAAGATTTTAGACTCTCGTCAGAATTCTTCTTTAACCAAACAATGAGAAATATCACCCAAGAATATACTGCAGTGCATAGGCGGCGGTTTGCCCCTTCTCTAATTAGAGATCTTGATTTCGAGCCCTTTGGTATGGAAAATCCTTGATAGGAGTGTTTCCCTCGATGGGCCTTACGCATGAAATCAAATTAGTCGAGCTCCAATGCAGATACCAAACATCGAGTGTGAAATAAAAAAAAAGAGTGATATACAAATGTCGTAGAAAACCAAAACACATTTACACTTTTTTTACTTTTTCATATTTTAAACACCTTAATAAAAATCATGGCTCCACCTTTGAATCTACATATACACCACCCTCCCAAGAACTTATGATTTTTCTTCTCATTGTTGTTATAGTAATAACCATAATAAGTTCATACGAAAGCACAATTTCATGGTAAATCATGATAAATATAGCCAGGTTTATGTAGAATTGAGTCATATATTTCATTTTCTTGTGTTATTTAAAATGTAGTTACAAAATCTAACCCAAATGACTTGGTTGCTCATTTCCTACCCATCAGTCTATGCTACATGATCAACCAGATATATATATTACGTTACCATCACTAATTATACCATTTACAAACGAAATTAAAGATATCGCATAGCTCAATGGGGAGCCATATAAAGTACCGCAAAAAAGTTACTATTATGCATTGCTGAAAATAATTGCTACTTTATAATCTTTGCGATCCTCCATCAAAAGAACTACTTCATTCCCTATTCCGAGAAGAGAATAAGATATTAATCATTTTCGAAATAGAAAAAAATATTAACAAATAGAAGTTCCATAGCAAAATATGTTACCTTCTCTAAAAACCCAGATAAAGACGTTCCATAGCAAATATTCAAGAAATTCCATGATATAAAGATAGCTAGAGAGGAAGAGATCAAAATCTACTCAATATTTTAAAAACTACTATTTTCACTTTGCACTCAACTCAACTAAAAGAAAGAAAGAAGTTTAATTATAGACTATACATATATTAAACATTTTTAGTAAGAAAATGAATATCCCTCCGATCCGCAACCTGGTCATATTAATTAAACTCAACATCGATGGTGCTTTCAAAGCCACTGCCCACCAAGGTGGAATTGGTGGAGTTATAAAAGAAATGACAAAGGTGATTGGATCCTAGCTAGGTTATTGTGCTAACCCACATGTTGTTAACGCTACTGAAATAGAGCTCAAAGCACTCCTCCAAGGCATTGTATTGGCCTCCCAACAAAATTACACTTAATTCTCTTGAAATAGACACTGACTCGATAGATGTGTTAATTGCATATTTATAGTAACCATCCTCTCTCTATGCTAATTTATCTACCCATTGCACGTACTTACTGAAGATATTGGGGAATCCACTGCTTAGACATAGATTTCGTGAGAGAAATGTAGCAGCATATATTTTGTCTCATGAAGGATCAAAGAGCTCCACCCACAACTCTTTTTGAACCCTCCACCCAGCGACCGATCTAGAACTTTTTTTCAGAGGGTTCGAAAAATGAATTAAAAATAAAAATTAGGCAACCTGCACAGCCCAAAGAGAATCGAACCTATGAAATGGGGCTGGTGCATGAGGTCCAAGTAGCACAACTCGGTACCACTGAGTTGTTTCATATCTTTGTTTTAGATGGTTCAAAATTAATATTTGTACCAAAATATAGATTTTGCCTGACTAGATTGCACTAGGGATCAACTCTTAGTTCGTTTTTATTCGCCGTGTTTATGGATGTGTTGACAAGGAGTATTCAAGGTGAGGTACCATGGTGTATACTTTTTGCGGATGATGTAGTCTTGATTGATGAGTCGCGTCGAGGTGTTAATGATAAGTTGGAGGTTTGGAGACAAACCCTGGAAACTAAAGGTTTTAGGTTGAGTAGGACGAAGACGGAGTACTTGGAGTGTAAGTTTAGTGGCACGAGGCAAGAGGACGAGGCGGTAGTGAAGTTGGAGTCTCAGGTGGTGTGTAAGAAAGATAGTTTTAAGTACCTTGGGTCTATGATTCAGGGGAATTGAGAGATTGACGAGGATGTCTCTCATCGTATTGGGGCAGGTTGGTTGAAAAGGCGGCTCACCTCGGGAATCCTTTACGATAAGAAGGTGCCTCTCAAACTGAAAGGTAAATTCTACAGAGTTGCAGTCCGATCGGCTATGTTGTATGGCGCGGAGTGCTGGCCGGTTAAGAACTCTCACGTTCAGAAGTTGAAGGTGGTGGAAATGAGGATGTTGCGTTGGATGTGCGCTATCACAAGGGATGACAGGGTTAGGAATGAGGCTATTCGGGACAAGGTGGGAGTGGCGTCGGTGGAGGATAAAATTCGGGAAGGGAGGTTGAGATGGTTTGGGCATGTGATGAGAAGGGGCATGGATGCTCCAGTTCGTAGGTGTGAGAGGTTGACCTTGGATAGTTTCAAGCGGAGTACGGGTAGACCGAAGAAATACTGGACAGAAGTAATTAGGAGTGACATGGAGCAATTACGGCTCACTGAGGACATGACGCTTGATAGGAAAGTTTGGAGGAAGAGTATTAGGGTAGAGGGCTAAGGGGTGTGGTTAAGTCATAGGCTTGAGTTAGGAGAGTTTCTTTTAGCTTGGTTGGTAGGGCTAGGGTTGGGGAGAGGGGGTGTCTTTTGTTGGTTCATGCACTTATTTGAGGTTGTTGTATCGTTGTTATTTTATCATGTTGTATGCTTGCGATATTTGAACACGGTCTTGGTCCTTTTCTTGAGCCGGGAGTCTATCGGAAACAGCCTCTCTACTTTTTCGGATGTAGTGGTATGGACTGCGTACATTCTACCCTCCCCAAACCCCACTATGTGGGAATATACTGGGTTTGTTGTTGTTGTTGTTGTACCAAAATATAGATTTTCTATATTATATATACAACGTAATTTTCTGCCGAAGGGATTCGTAAGACAAATTTTCTACCCTATATATACAACGTAATTTTCCACCCTATAGATTTTCTTCTTACTTATGTTTATAATAGTCTAGCTAAATTGGGTTATCTCAGTGTTGCAAACTTTGCTACTCTCCTTCCTATTGGTGCTACGTTACATAAATAAATAAAACGTCCATTTCATCCAAAAAAATGTATTCTAAGAATACAAAGAAATATTTTTATTATATAGACATGTCATTTGCTAATTTTCATTAAAAAAAAATAATACTAAATTTAGAAAAGATAAATGCACTAATAATTGATAATTACTCGCAGAAAAATGGAGTATTTAAAAGTGTTATGTTATATACATTATTAGTATAAAGAAATGTGACAATCAAATTCATTTATTTATTGTTATATGTATTTTGTTCTTATTTTGTAAATTTACAAATCTCGTCTGTTTTTGTAAAAAAAAAATTACTTATAGTCATCTTTATAGGACCTGATAGTAAAAGATTTCTTTAATTATATGAGCATTACTTAAAATAAATCACTCCATCCATTTAAAAAAGAATGACCTATTTTGAATTGACACAAAATTTTAAAAAATAAAGAAGACTTTTAAATCTTGTGGCCTTAAATTAAAATTGTGTCAAATGTATCAAAATGTCCTTTAATCTTGTGGTGCTAAACATGTCATGTGAAAAGTTGAAATTAAAGTATTGCCAAAAAAGGAAAGATGTTATTCTTTTAAACAGACTAAAACTGAAAGTAGGTCATTTTTTTTTAAACGAATAGAGTATAAATTAAGTGTTGAAGTTTATTTTCTCAAGGAGTAGTTCGTTGGAACAAATTTTAGGAAACATAACGTAAATATATGTCACGCCCCTTTTTCAACATCCAAAAGATTCGATTTTTAAGGTTTGAAAGGGTTTTTATTATTAAAGTGACAAAAGTGAAGATTTGTTTAGAAAAGGACTTTTATATTCAAAACTCAGAGTCGCCACTTGGCATGAATCAGGTGTGCCAAGTCACCTTTGAAAAATCCTTTTCAAAAAATGATTTGACTCTTGAAACTGGTTTGCGAACAGAGATTCCAGTTAAGGAATTCTGTTGACCGAGGGGAAGGTGTTAGGCACCCCTCGATCCCATGGTTTGACCACGGTCGCTTGGTAGAGCGTATCGACTATTTTGACACTACGAATGTATAAACCACACAAAACAAGCAAAAACAATCGATCAATCAAACAAGACAAAACAATCCAAAATTTAAAGTGCGAAAATATAAACCTGTCTTGTTCTAAACTAATCCTAACTATGCTCCATTGCTTTCTCCACCTGATGTTCCGGGCCTTAATCGTGCACCGTCTTCAAGTACATGATACTTCGGGGCATTCCCCGGATAAATCAATACAAATCTATCGGGGCATTCCCCGGCCAAGTGAATACATTTTTAATGCGATAAAATAGAAAGAACCATTCAACAAATATTCACACGTTCAACAAATCACAGTAAACTTTGCTTACCCAACCTACCTTTTGCCTACCCAAGTCGACCTATCATGGCACTATCCCGATCGATGGCGTCAATGAATCAAAACAACAATAAATCAAAATTAATCCTAATCCATTTTAGCAACTTTTCAATTCGCACCCCAAATTCTTTCCTATCAATAGCATAATTAAAACTAACAAATTTGTTCCTCATACCCTCAAAATCATATCATCAAGCACATGATCATAACATCAACAACATCAGCAAACATCCAACAATCAGAATAGACAAACACATAGTCATAGTCAATTTAAACAACCAAAATAAAAAAAAAAAAGAGGATTAAAGGAGTGGACCTCAACGGAACTCGTTTTCATTGATAATAGAGAAATCCAAAACCGAAAACCTCGAACAAGGAACCTCAATCTGATCAAGAATCCAACTCAGTATTGAGGAATTGAAACCCAAAACTGAACTCAATGAACGAGTTAAGATGAACTGAAATCTAAATCCCCAAACCAACAACGAATACCAAACAAACCAGCTTTTCGCATTTTTCGGCAAAACTTGAAATTTTCGGCCAGACCCAATCAGAAACTGCTCATTGTCAGATCATTCCCTTCCCATTTCTAATCCATTTTTGAGTTTTTCTCTTCTGTTTTGATGTTTTCTCCGGTCTGTTCTCTCCTTGACCTCTTACTCTCTCTTTTGTTGTGCGTGAGTGTGGTCTTCAATAAAAATTGTGTATGTGTGCATATTCAGTGAAGGAGTGTGTTCTTGCTGGAATCAAAATTATGCGCGCCTTTCCCTGGTATTTTGGAGAAGATGAGTATCAATTAGGAAGAAACAAACCAAAGGGAAAAGTGGGGTTCATCCGTGAGGTCCCCCTCCTTTTTTTGTTTTGCCTTTTTGTGTATATATATTCCAATGAAAAATGAAAACAAAAGTGCCCCCCCCCCCTATGTAAATGTATTCCCTGGAAAACCAAAAAAATCCCCTGTACGTATTTTTCTTTTTCTATCTCATTCAATTGCAAGATAACTTGTAAACTAAGAAAGAAAGGTGGAGAGAGGGGGTCACGTGGGTCGGTGGGTGGAGGTATAGGGTAGGTGGGGTAGGGTGAGTTTTTAGGTTGTTAAAACAAGATAAAATTTGTTAAGGGGTTGTTATTTTTGTATTTTTGTGGGGTATGATTATATGGTGCGGGGTACACGGTAAGATGAGGTAAAAAAATGGAAAAATGCTTTTGGGGAGGGACAAAATTACGTGTCTACAACATGCCCCTCTTTGAATGTAAACACGAAGTGTTTTCATACAAAGAAGTAGACAACGAGACATAATTTTGACCCGACCATTATTCACAAGGAAGAAACAAAAGGAAGAAGGACAACCTACCTACCCAAGTTATGGAGGAATCGAGTGACCGGTATTTCAAAAGATTTAAAAGAGAAGGACTGTACCGAGTTGGAGAGTCGAGTGAGGTTCCATCGAGGTTCCGGTCCATGGCTCTGTCATTACATTAAAATGAAAATTACAAGTTAAAGCATAAATGAAATTACAAAAATCATATCTATGCAACTTCTGTTGGACTCCTGACTTAAGTTTCATCACTCTATTCTTCAGGCGGGCTCTTGACTTGCAATTTCATCACTTGTTGCTTGGTTTTCAATTGCTTCACCTTGTTGCTTAAATTTCTATTTATTCGCCCTGTTCTTCAGGCAGGCTCCTGAAATCACATCAAAACTAAAAAGAAAATTATTCCAAACAAAGATTATTATAAAGAGATTTCATTTGCTAGAAATGTAAAGTTCCAAAACAGAAACTAAATTTTTTTTGCCCCAGTTTATTATCAAAAGACTTTTGGGAAAGTCACATCATACCTAATTGCATGTTGCAATGATGAATCAAGACTCTGATCAAGAAATGCATCTCTTGAGAGTAAAATTGAATAACTAAGACTAGGAAGTGCGTCTCCTAAGAATTAAAGTGAGGAATTCTAACTAGAAAGTGCGTCTTCTAGAGATACAAGTTTAAGTTAAAAAGTGTGTCACCTGACAAATGAAAACTAGCAAGGAAGTGCGTCTCCTAAGGATTAAGTGTAATAACTCGACTAGAAAGTGCATTTTCTAGAAATCAAGGGAACTGACTCGACTAGGAGGTGTATCTACTAGGAATTAAGACTTAAGTTAGGAAGTGCATTACCCAAAAAGCAAAGTTTAAATTACCCAATCAAGGAAGTGCATCTCCTTATCAATGTTGCTTGAATTATCAAAACAAGGAAGTGCATCTCCTTACCAATGTCGCTTGAATTACCAAAATAAGGAAGTGCGTCTCCTTACCAATGTCGCTTGAATTACTCAAATAAGAAAGTGTGTCTCCTCACAAATGTCTCTTAAATTACTCAAACAAGGAAGTGCGTCCCCTTATAAATATTTTTTGAATTGCCTAAACAGGAAGTGCGTCTCCTTACAAATGTTGCTTGAATTACCCAAACAACGAAGTGCGTCTCCTTATCAAATGCTACTTGAATTACCCAAATAAGAAAGTGCGTCTCCTTACAAATGTTGCTGGAATTACCCAAACAAGGAAGTGCGTCTCCTCACAAATATCACTTGAATTGCCCAAATAAGGAAGTGCGTCTCCTCACAAATACTGATTGAATTGACTAAACAAGGAAGTGCGTCTCCTTACAAATGTCTCTTGAATTACCCAAACAAGGAAGTGTGTCTCCTTACAAATGTTGCTTGAATTGCCTAAACAAGGAAGTTCGTTTCCTCAATAAATATTGCTGGAATTACCAAAACAAGGAAGTGCATCTCCTTACAAATATTGCTTGAATTACCAAAATAAGGAAGTGCATCTCCTTACAAATATTGCTCGAATTTATCCAAACAAGGAAGTGCGTCTCCTTACAAATGTTTCTTGAATTAACCAAATAAGGAAGTGCTTCTCCTTA
>NW_025884843.1:0-2536 GCF_002878395.1 Capsicum annuum
TGTTCTCCGAAAAAATAAGCACATCATCAATATAAACAATTGACATATAGGTATAAGGATTGAAGATATTGTTCATGATGTTTTGAAACTCTGAAGGAGCATTTTTAAGACCAAAAGGCAAGACGTTCCACTCATAATGTCCAAATGGGACGGTAAAAGCCGTCTTGTATTTATCTTTCTCAGCAATTTGAATTTGCTAGAACCCGGAATTTATATTAAATTTACTGTAAAGATTAGCTTTGAAAGTTCTTTTTAATAGATCCCTTTTATTAGGAATCGGATGTCTGATCCATTTTAATACCGCGTTCAAAGGTTTGTAATTTATTACAAGCCTTGGGGTTCCTCGCTCCTTTTCTGCACTGTAATTGACATAAAAGGCAGAGCAACTCCATGGAGAATTAGAGGTTCTAATAATACCATTCTTTAGAAGATGGTCAATTTTCTTTTTGCAGATTTCCATCATTTCTTGGTTCATTTGAATGGGTCTGGCCTTAGTAGGAATAGTTTGTTCGTTAAACCCAATGCAGGTGAGATTGTTGAGGATTTCTAATCTCCTATCTTGGAATAATTTGGGTTCTCCTATGAAATGTCTTGCTATGTGATATAGGAGAGTGGCACAAGCGTCTTCTTTTGCGACTTGCTCTAGAACTTCTTGGCCATTTTCACTCTTGACCACTGTTTCTATGGCTGTGGCTCCATAGATAAGGTTCTTAATGTCATCAGTGAAGTAGTTGTCCCACCAATGTTTTATCATACCAATGAAACCTGATACGATCATGGTAGTTGCTTCCTTATCAGTGGCTCCTCTAATTTTGTAAGCCGTGATGGATACACCCATTTCATGGAGTTTGTTGTAGATTTGGTGTTCCGCCAAACCGTCAACATTCCATTCAGTTATTCCTCTACCATCAAGGTTGAAGGTTGAGAGGTAGGGATTTTCTTCAAATTGGATGTCTGGAGGAGAGGACTTTTTATAATAGTTTTTCTTAGTGGAAAAACGATCACTGGTGAGTTTAGAAAGAGAGTTTTTCTGGTTGCTAGACTCTGCTTTCTCAGAGATCTTAAACTTGGAAAGTTTTTTGTTGATTTGTTCCAAGATTTTTCCTGATACTTTGAAGTCATCAGAACTACATTCACCATTCCAAAATAATTATGCAACTTTGGCAGTGATGAATCTGTCTCATTGGAGGTGCTCCTATGGCAGTGACGAATCTGTCTCCTATGGGAGAGTATGCACCAATCTGTCTCAAACAGAGCTTCCACCTCAAAAACCCAGGAGGGAAGTGACGAAAATGATAATAATAATGACAAGGGCAAAGTAAGAGGAGTCGACTTCTCTGGCCCTGTCCCAAAAGTTTATTATCAGCAATCTACTAGGGTCCATGAGTTCCTAGAACCTGAAAATCCTTATGATCCAGGCAGTCCTATAGCCTCTAATATGGAACCTCCCCCTACCATATCCCGTCAAAAAATTAGGACCGACCCCAGCCTACTCGTCATCAAATCTGATGAAGAGTATACACCTGACCTTAAAGCTCTTGAAGTCCGCTGGTACCTCCCTAAGGACGCAATAAAGAGGAAATGGTATACCAGTACCTATTCCTAAGAACAAAAAAAGGAGTTAGGTCGGCTATGGATAGCCGATATGAAAAGACTCTGATGTGACATAGAATTCTTTCGATGGTTTGAGTTTACCGAAAGAATGGAAAACCAAAATGAATCCCTTAACGTTATCATTAATAAATGGTATATCCAGAGTAACAAGATAATTGAATCTGTTACTCCTCCTCTCGAAGGAATAAAAATTCCTCATTCCAATGAAGTCCTCAATGCTTCACCCTTCAAGAAGAAACATGATAGACCTCTATCATCCCCTATCAATAGAGACCTCGATAGGATAGTTGAACAAAACAACTATACTAATCAGGTCCTTCACACTATCTCCCAGCAAATAGGAGATACTAAAAACTCAGTACTTCCTTTTAGTTCCCCCGCTCCTGAGAAAGGGGCTCCAAGCCCTAATCCTATAGCCAATCCCATCTTTAAGATCCCTGAATTCCAAAAGGAAAAATTCCCTAATCTCAGTGATGACTTCAAAGTATCAGGAAAAATCTTGGAACAAATCAACAAAAAACTTTCCAAGTTTAAGATCTCTGAGAAAGCAGAGTCCAGTAACCAGAAAAACTCTCTTTCTAAACTCACCAGTGATCGTTTTTCCACTAAGAAAAACTATTATAAAAAGCCCTCTCCTCCAGACATCCAATTTGAAGAAAATCCCTACCTCTCAACCTTCAACCATGATGGTAGAGGAATAACTGAATGGAATGTTGACGGTTTGGCAGAACACCAAATCTACAACAAACTCCATGAAATGGGTGTATCCATCACGGCTTACAAAATTAGAGAAGCCACTGATAAGGAAGCAGCTACCATGATCGTATCAGGTTTCACTGGTATGATAAAACATTAGTGGGACAACTACTTCACTGATGACATTAAGAACCTTATCTATAGAGCCACAACCATAGAAACAGTG
>NW_025884844.1:0-1384 GCF_002878395.1 Capsicum annuum
TACCTTAAATATAGGATTAGCTGTTACATCATACATTCGACCAATGTATAATATGTGACCGAATGTATGAGTATGTTTGCAAAAAAAGGGAGAGAAAACAAGAAGGAATTTTGTGTAATTATTTTCATTGTCTAGGAGATTTATGTTGTTTACACTTATTATAATTCAAGATATAAAGCGGATATGAAACTATCGAATGAAAAAAAAAAAGAAAGAGTGAGAGATAAGAATTAAGTTATCGCAAAGTATGTAGATATTTCCACCATTATTATTACAGCTTAAGATATATTAGTAAGTAAAATATAATATTAACCAGGCCAGGTCATCAATTGATTCTTTAAAAGAAATTTATTCATAGTTGAATAACCTTTTTTTTATATACAATGGTGAATAATATTTAAACTCGTGAGCTAAAGATAAGACACGTCAAAATTAATTGTATTTCATCATTTAATATTGGACCAATTGTAGTATTCTACCGGATTTAGAGATTTGAATATTCAGTGTCAAATTAGGATACCAATAAATAGAGTGACTAATATGCAACAATTTCTCAATCCATACTTTACTCATTTTGTTAAATCCTTTTCCAAATAGAAATAGGAATAAAAGTTTCCTTAATTGGTTCTCTAATTACTGTTATATACGTGTTCACTATTTATTCTCTTTTTCTTCACGTTTCAAATTTATTATACTTTGTTCGTTACTGAAATAGCCTTTTTTTTTCTTCTCAAATTTTTTATCATGAAGTCCTACAAAAGAATATCAAAGAATAGTTGTGTCAGATTGTACCCTATTGGGGTACGTAAGAGAAAAAATTGGAAATTTTGTGCTGAAATTAAACACCCATTGAACAAGAAAATGATTTGGTTGGGTACTTTTGTTACGGTTGAAGATGCTTCGAAAAATTATGAGTCTAAGAAGCTTGAATTCGAAGAATAAGTGATGGCTAAAAGTGCAAAAAATGGTCAGATTTCTGAAAAATCTGATCAAGAATCTTGTGTTACTGATGAGTTTGAAGAAAAATCGTCAATGAGTGTTGATGAGAATACGAATACATCAAATGGGGTTGAAGAAAGTGATGAAGAATTAATGATGGGGACTTTGGTTTCAGAAAATCAAGAAGTGAAATCATAAATTGGGAGTTCCAATTGTGGATAATTATGGGTTTTTGTTGGGTGAATTTAGTGTTTTGGATGATCTTAGAAAATATATGTGATTCTGCCAGCAATTAAAAAAAAATTGTCTAGAAAAAAAATATTGTAACTATAGGAGGATACAAGCTATTTATGATTTGTTGTTAGTATATGTATTGTTATAGAAATTGTCAAATGAATAATTTATAAATGTGAGGGAATTGAAATCCTCTTTGATTATGTTTGTC
>NW_025884845.1:0-4243 GCF_002878395.1 Capsicum annuum
GAAATTCAATGGGGTTTGAACTCTTGCACGCTCTTACTTGAAAGTTTCCACCACTAACGCACCAAGTCAGATTTAATGTTTGTGGTTGCTTTCTGATTTATTATATCCTTTTTCTTCAATTTCTAATATAATATTACCCATTCTGAGTTAAGATCAATGGGTGCTCGAGCACTTATTTTTTATATGTAGGTCCGCCCCTTGGTCTAAAAAGAGAAAAGAATTCAATATGAAGAGATATTGTGTTGATTTTTTACTTGTAGATGTAGTATAGCCATTTTTTTAGGGAAAAAAAATAATCTTTGAAGTTCTTTTATAGATAAAATTAATTTTTTTGAACATATATATGTTATTCCTAAACTGTCATGTGATATCACAAAGAGATTTTTGTTTTATAAAAATGAAATAAAGCAAAAACCGCTAATGGCATGTATCTGAATACTCACAAAAATACCTGAATTTTGACCAGATTACCAGTCAAAATGTAAAAAAGAGGGAGAATAATCACAAAAATACCTGAAGTTTGACCGGATTACCAGTTGAGCATACTGAACTTTGCGGGGATTCTATTACCCCCCAGAATTTTTTCTTCATATTTTAATGGCATATATCTGCCACTTGGCCCATTGTGTGTTAGTCACGGGCATTGAGCGCGTGAAACCGTTAGAAAACGTTAAAAACTCCTTTTGTTTTTTGCCAAACAACCCCTAAATTTTTTAATTTTTTAAAGTTTTATACTTTTTTTTTTAATTCTTCTCTCTTCTCTTCTATCTTCTTTCTTTATTCTCTACAACAATGGAGTCTTCAACAATGGTTGCTCAATTATTGAATTGAAATTGAACACAATTTCATCACACACATACACACCCAAATGGTCATATTCAACACACCCAATTAAATTACATCCATTTGATTAAATTTCAACACCTCCCTCCCCAAATGGGTCATCTTCAACTACATCAAAATGAAAAAATTTAATCCACCATTGCCACCACTAACCAACCACCATGGATCAACCTCCAACTAAGTGGAAAAATTAAAAAATAAAATCCACTAAGATAGGGGAAAAAATTGTTCGTCAAAACTAGAAGCAAATTTGAATAATTCTTGAAGAAAATTTTCAATTTGAAACTTTGAATAATTTCAAATTCAAATTCAATTAAATACTTGAATTCAAATTCAATTTCCAGTTTCCAATTTCGAGTTTCATTGCGTTCAATGTGCCACGGGTTGTGTTGAATAGTCGGAAATTAAAATTTGACTTTCCAATTTTTTGGACTTGAAATTTGTAATTGACTCAATGAAATAATTTGAAATTTGATATGTATAAGGAATTTAAGTTATGTAATCTTTAATATGGTTATAATGGTGAAAAATATTGAAAAGTGATAAAATGGAGAAGACAAAGCGCGTGTACTACACTTTCGACGTCAAAACTTGGTATAACTTTGCGGAGTGTAATTAATTCAACTTAAAAAGTATAGGTGTGTAATAGGACCCCCGCAAAGTTCAATATGCTCAACTGGTAATCCGGTCAAACTTCAGGTATTTTTTTGAGTATTCTCCAAAAAAAAAAATATTGAGGGGTCAAACTTTGGGGTCTTTAATTGTTTATTTATGAGGTCGGCATTGGGATTTGGGTCAAACAGTGGCAACAAAAGAACTATTTATGAAGTCAGCATTGATATTTGAATCAAAAAGTGGAAATAAAAGAACTATTTATGAAATCGACATTGGAATAAAGAACTATTTATGAAACCAGCATTGGGATAAAGAACTATCTATGAAGCCGGCATTAGGATTTGGATCAAACAGTGGCAACAAAACAACTAAAAATTATGTCAAAAAAGAACTTCAATGGGGTTTGAACTCTCGCACGCTCCTACTTGAAAGTTTCCACCACCAACGCACCAAGTCAGATTTAATGTCTGTAGATGCTTTCTGATTTATTATATCCTTTTTCTTCAATTTCTAATATAACTGTACCAATTCTGAGTTAAGATCAATGGGTGCTCGAGCACCCATTTTTTATCCGTAGGTCCGCCCCTGGGTCTAGAGAGAGAAAAGAATTGAGAATTGAATATGAAGAGATATTGTGTTGATTTTTTACTTGTGGATATAGTATAGCCATTTTTTTAAGTAAAAAAAAATAATCTATGAAGTCTTTTTGCAGATAAAATTAATTTTTTGAACATATATATGTTATTCCTAAACTGTCACGTGATATCACAAAGAGATTTTTGTTTTATAAAAAGGAAATAAAGAAAAAACCACTATTTATAACTTTCTTATTCTAGCATTGAATAAATATAATAATTTACTTTTATTGTGAGTTCATAATTTTAAGATAGTATAGATTCATTTCCCTTGACTTGAACTTTTTTTTACCAATAAAACACCTTTGGATCTGTTATTTTTGTAAAATCAATAAATTTCTAGTTCAAGCAATATTTATTAGGTCCTGAATTTGAGCAAGCAATCACGAAGTCATGAATTTGAACAAGTAATTACTGAGCAACAAATTCAAACAAACAATTACAAGTGTTGTTAGCAACAAAAATAGATTATTTACATCACATCATTTACAGTATCTCCTTTTCCATAATCGTGCTGAAGTCAATCTCTCTGCTCTGTACTTTCAGTAAAACTAAACAGACATTTAAACAACAATAAAATTATCACCTAACTTATGCATTACGAGTTCAAACAAACAACCACTTTCTCACAAATTCAAACAAACAAGTACTACATCAGAAATCCAGGCTTTATGGAGACGAAAATCATGATTGATAAATTACGAGTTCGAACAAACAATTACTTCACCAGTTCGAACAAGCAATTTTCAAATCTCATATTTAAGAAATTAATTACTATGTCACAAATTGAAAGAAGTAATTATCAAACTAAACAAACAATTACTAATTACTAATTCAACTTACATTATAGTAAACTATTTACATCATATTCTTCAAGCGTTATTCTCTCTCAAATCTTGCTCACGTGTCTCTATGCCGTACTTCAATAGAACTTCATATACATCAAGGCAGTAATAAATCAACATTATAAATCATGAACTCAAACACATAATTTATAATTATCAACTTCATATACATCAAAGCAATAATAAAATCATCATTTTGCTTATAAATCACAAACTCAAAGAAGCAATTATCAACTTCACATACATCAAAAGAATAATAAAATCATCATTCATCCTATGAATCACTAACTTGAACAAGCAGTTATAAACTTCACATACATCAGAGCAATAATATAATCGGCATTTAGCTTATAAATCACAAACTCAAACAAACAATTACCATATCACAAATTCAAACAAACAATTATCATATCACAAGTTTAACAAAAATTTACAAATGCATTTCAAATTGAAGTAAACTATCTGCTGCATCATATTCGTCGATCGTCGTTCTTTCTCGAATCTTGTTCAAGTGTCTCTACTCTGTACTTCACTAAAACTTCATATACACGTCACAACAACCGTAAAATCATCATTCAACTTATAAATCATGAAATCAAACAAACAATTATTATATCGCAAATTTAAATAAATAATTACAAGTACAATTCACGTTAGAGTAAACCATCTACATCATACCTCCTTAAACGTTGTTCTTTCTCGAATCTTGCTGAGGCGCCTCTACTTAGTACTTCAACAAAAATTCATAAGCATCATAACAACATTAAAATTATCATTCAACTTATATAATCACAAACTTGAACAAGCAATTACCATAATCACGAACTCAAACAAGCAATTACCATATCACAAATTCAAACAAACAATTATCATATCAAGAATTTAACACAAATAATTACAAATACAATTTAAGCTGGAGTAAACTAAATCACAAACTCAAATAAGTAATTATCATATCACAAATTCAAACAAATAATTATTATACCTAATTTTATACTAGATAAAATATATGTATAAGTCCTCAAAAGAAATTAGTAAGATCTATTTTCTTCCTTTATATTATTAAAGTTAATTTTTCATGTCTCTACTTGTTAATGTATGAAAAAACATGCAAGTTTTTATTATTAGGTTCTTAATAAGTTTTGAAGTTGTGATATATTTTCATTTAAAAAGTATGTAAAATAACAAAATTTAAAGTGAACCATTCTATATCTCGAATAAAATTTATGTTCTTGTTTGTATGGTTAAGACTAGTTGCTGGATATTGAAAAAAATGAAGAAAATTTGTTAAGTCTAGACTATGTT
>NW_025884846.1:0-2687 GCF_002878395.1 Capsicum annuum
GCAACTTATCAGAACCCCGTAATTGTCTATTTAAACCCGCAAGACAAGATATAATGGCAAGAAAATAGAAACATATAATAACAAACATCTAAATATTCCTATAGACATGTTTTCTAAAGTCTTTCACAACGTGATGCAGTCAAAACACACAGGGAATGAAAATTACATCATTTCGAGAACTTACCAGTGAACAACAGTAAAAGAGATAAAAAGAATAATAAAGGCCAAGCACTTGTAATAGTGGAATATGAAAGATTTTTTCAGTAAGACTTGAAGGAAAATTGAAGAACCATCAAAATATATAATTTCCTTATATTAAAATAGCAAGTATTTCATTTTGTTTTTGTTTATTTTAGAGAGTAGTAATTGTCATTCAAGAACTCTCCCTCCAATGAAAAGAAGGGCGGTTTATACAGTAGCACAAAAGGAAAAAGTATATTATAAAAAAAATTACTTTCGAAAATTAAACGAAAAATATATCAAGAATCAATTAGGAGAAAGCTCAATCACTTTAATGCCATATTTACCATAAAAAAATTACATTATTAAGGCAGGCAACAGTTAATACACATTTAATTTGCAGAAAGAAAACCAAAAATGGATTCAATCAATTATTTAATGTTTTACTATAAATAGATGAGCAAAATAAGGTGCGAATTTAAAAGAGGAGATAATAATAATAGAAACATGTATCAACACTAGTATTTAGCATATATATTAAAAGTTGATTTACAAATCATAAGGCAACTAATCACAAAAATCAAACTAAATCCATTCTACCAATCTACTAAATCAAATTAGTACTTTCATTTAGGAATACGCATAATCAATATTTTACCATAAAAGCAGATTCAAATTTCAGTCAATATCAATTAAATAAAACTTAATACAAGTAAAACATCTTTTGAGAACAAGCTGAGATAAACAAGTAATTAAATGGATTGAATCAACATTCAAAGTTAGATATCACAAACTTTAGATCTAACAGATTAATTTAGGCAATTTGCACCCAAAGAAGAAAAAGAACATGCAAATTAAATCAAAGAAAACAACATGCAATTAAAAGATTGAGGAATATAATCGTATAATCGTTGGGTTCACCAAAAGGGACCTCACCGGTCGTCAATTTCGATGAGAATGGACAAGTGAGAAGAGGTGGAGGCTGAATCGCAACTGGGGATACGTTGCTGGTTCACGATTGCTTGAGGCAGCTACGGCGATAACGGAGCAGCAGAGGACTGGCAGCAGGATACCGCTGGTGTTGTTGGAAGCATCGATTGGGTCTAGTTCCGTAATTTGGGGTGACAGCAGGCTGATATTGATGATCGTTCAAGTGGAGCTTAGCCGGTTTGCTTGCCAACAGATGCGGCTGGTGGCGCCGGCTGGGAGGCGCTTATTTTGGTTGTCCGGCGGCAGGATTGGTGGTTGGAGCGATTTTCTCTTGGTTTACCTGGTGGCTGATGATGGAGAGGAGAGGGAGACGCGGTGACTAGTTTGTTCACCAACCATTAGTGGCGGTTGACGCTATTTATGCTACCTTGGATTCGTCGCTCATCAATTCTGGTGAGTCATCTATAAGAGTGAGAGACAGAAGAGAGTGGGAGAGAGGAGGCCGAATTTATCTCCAACCCATGGTGGCTGGCCGGCGGCGGCAGCCATGGTTATGGTATAGAGATAAGTGAGGCTAGAGAGAAGGTAGAGAGAGACAAAAAGCAGAGAGAGAGAGCGCCAAGAGAGGCGGATGTTTTTGTGTAATGAGGAATTAAGGTTTGAGTGTTTTTTAAGATGGAAAGAGTGAGTGATATGATCTCAATCATTGGATCAAAATTGATCCACGGCTAAGATTAAAAGGATTATAAAAATAGAAAATGAATTGAAATGGAGTTAAATGTAACTAAAATTGTAATAAATTGGGTAAAATTAGGCTACAATTGTCATAAATCGAATAGAAAAAGGCTAGCATTTAAATGAACTAGGAAATTGAATTGAATTAGGCTACAATTTAATAGATGTAATAATAACGAAAAAGATAATAGGGTGTCGAGGTTAAAATAAATTATGCATTTAAAATTTGTGTTACCTAAAAATTGTCATTTAAGATTATCATAAATAATAATAATAATAATAATAATAATAATAATAAGCAATGTATTTATAAATTGTAAGTGCGCATATTTTGTGAAAAAATAATTTAATAAACATTAATAAAATTATGTAAAATGTTGTATCTGGATTAATAAATTGTAAAAAAATGAAATAAAAATAAATAAAATAATTTGTATATTTTAAAACATGAATGTGACACGTTAAAAATCTGTTTGATGTAAGAAAAATGTGTAAAAAATATTAACATTTAAAAATTAATAATTTTGCTAAAATAGCAGCCTAAATGTATTATCGGGAGTTCAAAATTGGGTGTCAACAATCATTGGGCCTAAAGGCTCCTTTTCCTGTTTTAAAATAGGGTTACCACAAGGGTAGACCGGTAGAGAACAAAGTGAGTGAAGAGAAATCTTTAGTTGGTTCTTAAGAGTCGAGAGTGGAGTCATATAAGCAAACTGATAAGCAAATAGGAAGGCATCTAATTGTGCCCAACACATTTATCCATACCCAGATGGGAGGTGAAAGTACATGAGTCATACAATTTCTTTTCAATTAAACAAGTTTGAATGCACAATATTCATACT
>NW_025884847.1:0-1116 GCF_002878395.1 Capsicum annuum
AAACAAAGTTTAATGCAATAATAGTAAAATAAGATTCACCCTCAGAAGAAGAGGACTTATTGCTACGACTACTGTTGCTGACTGGGACTGAACTGCTGAGAAAACTCTGGGTCCTGTGCTCTGAACCTATGGTGCCAAATAAAACACCATAGCGCAAATACGTCCATACAGGAATGTACTGAGTATGTAGACGGGGTAAGGTTAAATGCAAGGGCTCATTCATGCATAATATCTAAGCTGAATGATCATGAAAATATCTCACGAGAACACAGGCCATGATCACAATCATCGCAACAATAATTACTGAAACTCGGATACCACTTAACTGCAGACTGAACTCACTACTGACACTGAGATACTGAATCACTGACTCATCTGATACTATTAATTGAGGATCTAGATGCACTTACATCAAGGATGAATTCTGAGCTTTACTGCTTACGACTAATAGGATTAGTGACCAACCTCTCTAATGGATAATTTTAGAAACTGACAACAAATATACTCAATAGAATCTGAGACATTGAATCAATCTGTCTGGCAGTATATCTCTGAATATGATATTAAATAACTATAAATAAGACTAGAACTATCTGTTGGGATGGTCCATGAATCAATGAAACTATATGAGTTCCTCATAAAGATAGATGACTGTATCTGACAGTACTAATTTCTGAGGATTGATACTGAATCTGAAATTGAAACTGTGGAAAGTAGTTACTTAACCGACATGCCCCCAACCTACCATAGGTAGGGTCCAACCTGTAACCCCAGCTAGAAGTGTTTCAATACCGTGCCTTGGGTAAAGACCTCTCTCTGGTCAATCCTCTTTGACGGATGACCCTCAGCAGAAAAGTTGACCTAAGGTAATATAATTGTCAAATACTCTCTCTTTGGAGGTGAAAACCTTTACTGATGGACAATCCTACATCCTCTACTGGCTATACAGCTCTGGAGTTTAGGGACTGCTACTAATGACTCCGTCCTTTCTCTCATATTAATGGGAGAAACTGTTATCCCTTCCCTTGCTCGATGCTAGTTTCTACTCCCAACTGAAAGACTCTGACTTAATTATTAACTGAACATAACTGAACTAAATCTGATACTGATCATGTT
>NW_025884848.1:0-5269 GCF_002878395.1 Capsicum annuum
TCATTGGCATGCTTTGTATAAGATCATAAGCTTCCTGCAATCTCCCAGCCCGGCCTAAGAGATCAACCATACAGCCATAGTGTACTAATTTTGGAGCTATGGAGAATCTTCTCTCCATCACTTTTGAGGAGTTCCCAGTCCTTCTCTACCATGCCTCCATGTGTGCATGCTAAGATTGCTCCGACAAATAGCCCTTAATTTGTGTGGCTAGTGGTACCATTGAATTGTTAAGTGGAGAAAGACTAGTTAGATGGTATATGGTGATCTAAATAGCCATGTTAAGTGTTAGAATCTAAGTTTGAGTTTTGAAGGTTGAACCGATATAAATAAGTGTGCAAGCATTATACTATGACTATTGGTGGCTATGGAAAGATAGAGTGTATCCGAGAAGGTAGTCATTTGGGTTAAGTCTATGATATGCATGTATTGTCATTTTTTTTTTTGTCATTTTTTTTTCTTTCAGACCCTAGAGCGCAGTAAGTGTAGTTCAGTTAGAATCTGGTAAGGGATCTCCCAAACTCTAGATGATAACTTGAAGCTAAGGGGGAGATGATAAAACGAATAACCAAGTAAGGCTCTCAGATTCTAGTAGTGATGCAGTATGATTTAGAACATCAGAAAGTGAGGGTGAATTTCAACCCATTCCTACCTCAATATTTTTTGTTATCCGGATGCTTACTCATGCCTTACGATTCAGTTCCGTGATAATAGTTCATGATTCCGGTATATGATAGAGAGTCACATACTCTTCTAGTTCCAAGATAATGAGTTTTAGTTCATTCAAGTAGTCGGAATTGCATTCCTTATGTTATGAACTCTAGTTGAGGTCATGCAACTCATGACGTATGTACTCACTCTTTATAGTGTGCTCAGTCCCGTATAAAGATCTTTTCACACTTGAGGGTCTTATGTTTTAACCGTTTAGTGACCCTTCCTATGCAATGATAGTGGTAATGATGTAAATGTTCTTGTTGATGGAAGATCATAGTATGCTTGTTTAGATAAGGCCATAAGTATGAAGTAAGATTTGGGGCCAAGTCTTTGATACATGTGATGGTTAGTGGAAAAGTTTGTGTGTGTATGTCTTAGGGTAGCGCGTGGGAGTTATATTAACAATAGTGTAGAAACTATGTGAAGTATGTATTTATGAGTGGTTACCTTGAAGTTAACATGTGGTTATAAATTAGGCTTGAATGAAGTTTTGGGATTGTAGTGGAAGGTCGCAATATGCATTAGCGACTTCATATTAAGAGTTCAGAGTAGTCATTGAAGTGGTAAGGCATGTTATACTTAGGATGTGATCTTTAAGGAGATATAGAAGGTGGCATCATATGGTTTAGAATAATAGTGTGGTCTGGAATGTTGTATTTTTTTGTGACTTAGAGTTAGGCTTGATCTCGGCGAAGGGATTAAGTTATTTCCGACATTAGTAGAAAGATTTGTCAGTGCTCATATGAGAATTTTAAGCTGAGGTGAATGAATATGATATTTATAGGGAATAGTATAGTTAAGGGATATTCGGGAAGTTCTTTAAGCCTGAAAGTAAGAAGTTGTATTGCCAAAGGTCTGAAAATTCTATCCTAATTTAGGCGTTATATGTCTATATTCCAGACTGCAGAGTAGTGTCAATGTTGTGATTTCAGGTATGCATGTTCATTATGGAAATTCAGCTTATGAGTAGCTTCAGTCGTGTATTGCATCAGATATGCATGTCCGGTATAAGAATTTAGAACATCAGTAGTTCCAGCCATATGGTCATGTTTCAGATCAGTGTATTCTTTATTAGAGGACATGTCGTGTCCGCGTTATTCCATACCTCTAAGCTTCAATATGTCCTTACCCATCATTCAAGGTCGAATGATCCCAAGGGGGAGATAATGTAACACCCCGTAATTTGGGCTAGAATAAAAATCATGATTTCGATGCGTTGATAATCCCGAAGCCATAAATCCTATGTCAATATGGCATGTTAATTAATTTTGTAGTATGTGAATCCATTCAATCTTGAATTTATACCATAGAGATCCTTCAACTCAAGGACGAGTTGAAACTATTTCGATCGATTAAGTTTTAGTGAACGTTGTAATTTGTGTCAGCTTCCATCGACCATAACTCTCTGTATATGTTGAATTAGAGAGCCTACTATGTGTCAAATGATAGGTCTTTGAGTTATCTTTCCAACGATACCGATTTTTCTAAAATCCGACACCCGAGCAAGAAGTTATGGCCTTTCAAAGTAGTAGGCCAGTGCCTATGTAAACATAGGCGATAGTATAGGCACCGCCTATGTAAAACATAGGCGATAGCATAGGCACCGCCTATGTAAACATAGGTGATAGCATAGGCACCGCCTATGTCAAGGTTTCAGGTGACTTAAACACTCCATTTTTGGGGCAAAATGGTCCTTTTCTACCCTTATTTAGCCATAAACACGAAATTCAGTTCCCAAAGACCCCAAAATACACCTTCATTCATCCAAATTGTTCAAGAACTCTCTCTAGGGTTTCAAAATAAAAACTCAAATAGTTCAAGATTCAACCATGGGTTTTCAAAACAAATTGAAGATTTGAAATCTCTGCAACGTAGGCTTCAAGAAGCACCTATAATATTCGCATATAGAGGTACGTGGAGTTATCCAAAAATCTCATTGGTATAGTTTTATGAACATGCATGCTTTTAAATGGGGGTTTTCAATCAAATGCTAATAACTTGCTTTCAATATGATTTCTAAGTCATTTTCTTTATGTCATGGGAATTGTTTGCCTATATACTTCAATGGTTGAAACCATGCATATGTGATTTGAGATTTTCCATGGAAGTTTGATAAATAGGAATGATAAATTGTTTTCAAATTCCCATGATAATGTTTCGATACCCCATATCATATTGTGATCAACAAAAGAGAGCGTGAATTTGAAATAAATATTGTTCACCACTTGTAAATGATGAAGCACCTTGGTTTTTATATGATTATGCATATGTGGATGTGATATTGATGACTTGCAAGTCGAGTATGACGATACCCTACAGAATACGATATGTGATTGAATAAGATGAAATTTGAATGCATTGATTTTACATGAGAAAGGTGGATGTCCGAAGAAGGCGTTTGAGACACAAGGGGCTCATCACTGGAAAAACGTGTTTGCTGACACGGAATATTGGTACCAAGATAAGTGATCTTGTGTACTTGACTTCATGTCATTCCCAAATTGGGACTATAGGTAGGAGCCCGGGCTAAGTGATCTTGGGTACTAACATTGGGTCGAGACACCATGCTGTGTGATCTTATGTGTCTTCCCCTCACATATACTCTAATCTCGACGGCAACCGGGGTTTGACAGTTGGGGTAAATTATGTAGGGTATTCCACCTAGCTCAGTTGCATTTCATTGTTGTTGAGAAACTATTGCATTACGCCCATGTGTTTTCAAATGATTTGATACGAAATTTCTTTATAATGGCTCTCAACCATATTTTGTAAAAATATTATGTCTTGTTTTGATATCTCTGCATGCCAGTACTTTTTTGCTGACCCCCTTCCCTCTCCAACCTCCCAGGTTCAGAGGCCCAGTCTAGGGGTCAAGAGAATCAGTAGATCATTTAGATAGAGTTGCAAAGAGAAGTGGTGAGCCTTCTATGTTTCGGAAGGTCTTATGTCCTGCAGTTCTTTTATCTTATTTTAGTTTTGGTTCTGCTGGAGGCCTTGTCCCAGTTTTCAGATAGACATTTTTTCAGTCATGTAGTAGAGATTTCGCAGACGGTTTTAGAGATGTTGATTTAGATTGTGGGACACTATTCCCCATTTTCGTTTTCATATGATTGTTGTTTCTGTTATATTGTGTTTCTTCCGCATTACTTTGATCATATGAATTAGGTGCATGATTACCAGACAGATAGCGGTGTTTCGGGCCTCCATGGTTCGAAATGCTCGTCACGGCCAGGCCCTGGTTTGGGTCGTGACAGTTCTCAACTCAATTTTGGGCTAGGAAATTTTTATGACCTCAATCCATCTACAAAGATGTTTCCATACTAAAGAATGGGTATCACGTTATCTATAATACCATTGACTTCTTGCATCTTGAAGCTTTCAGGTCATAATAGCAAAGGCAAACGTGAATATAAAAGATATGGCTCATGCAAGAGTGGCTTCTCTTATGAGAACAATAGAATCTCTCTTGACATTCAATTCACCAATGCAATCTCTAATCTGTGATCACAGAGAAGAATTTTGCGCTCTTCATGAAAAAGTTAGTTCCCTGGAAGTATTTCTCAAAAACTTTGAGAAATACAATGTTTTTGGGGAAATGACGGATTTTGAAGTAGAGGTAAAAGAAGTTTCAAATGCTGTTGAATACACAGTTCAACTGAGACTAACAAAAACTGTACTGGGAGAAAATAAAGCCAGAAAAAAAAGGTGCGCCGAAGGTTTCGTCAAAGCTTGCAACAGGTAGCAGAGGACATGGATCGTATCTGGAAAGAGTCGACAAAGATCCAAGATAAAGACAAACAAGTTTCAAAGGAATCATTGGTTCACGATTTTTCAAGTTCAACAAACGATATTCTGAAGGTTAAGAACAATATGGTTGTACGTGATGATCAAAGGGAACGGTTGGTAGAGCATCTTACTAGAAGCTACTCTGGTGAACCCAAAGTCATCCCGATAGTTGGGATGGAAGGCATAGGTAAAACAACCTTAGTGAACGAAGTTTACAATGATGCGTGCATTTGTTCTCATTTTGATGTTTGTGCCCGGGCTACTATTTCGCAACAGGACAATGTAAAGTAAATCTTATTGAGCCTTCTGCATTCTACTAAGAGTGACGCATTTGACATGAACGATGAAGCAGAGCTTGCAAACATGCTGCAAAAGAGTTTAAAGGGTAAGAGATATTTAATTGTATTGGATGACATCTGGAAAAGTGAAGCTTGGGATGCCGTGAGAATATGTTTTCCAAGTGAAAACAAGGGGAGTCGAATATTGTTGACGACCCGTAACACTGAAGTAGCTCGCTGTGCTGGTACAGAGAATCTTTCTTTGCAGATGGGCTTCATGGATCTAGATGATAGTTGGAACCTTTTTAAAAGTACAGCATTTGCAAATGAAGCATTACCATATGAGTTCGAGACTGTTGGAAAGTAAATCGCTGATGAATGTCACGGGTTACCACTAACTATTGTCGTGGTTGCTGGACTTCTCAAATCTAAAAGGGCAATCGAAGATTGGGGAAGTGTTGCTAAAGATGTCAAGTCATTCGTCACAAATGATC
>NW_025884848.1:8269-19468 GCF_002878395.1 Capsicum annuum
TCATAAGCAAAGACTATTATCTTCTGGATCATGATAACATAAGCTGCTTAGTAAAAGAAATCGATCAATTAAAGAGAGAAATGAGATGCTCTTTTTCTAAGAAACCAACTATATCTTTTTATCATATTTTATCTGTTCTTCAGTATATTTAACAGACTTCTCGACAAGCTAAGCAGCATCTTACATTCTGATTTCTGAGATAATTTTCAGGTCATTGGTTCTTATGTGGGCATTGCAACTGTCGGCATATTTATAGTGTGGTACACCCAGGCTTCTTTTCTTGGTATTAATCTTGTGAGTGACGGCCACACACTTGTTGATCTATCACAGCTTCGTAACTGGGGTGAAGGCTCATCATGGCCAAATTTCACCGTGAGTCCATTCAAGGCTGGTAACCGCCTGATCACCTTTTCTGACCCTTGTGAGTATTTTACTGTTGGTAAAGTAAAGGCCTTGACACTGTCACTCTCTGTCCTGGTGGCAATTGAGATGTTTAATTCTCTCAATGCCCTCTCTGAAGACAACAGCTTGATCAAAATGCCACCTTGGAGAAATCCTTGGCTTCTTGTTTCAATGTCAGCCTCATTTGGCCTACATAGCCTGATACTCTATGTTCCTTCCCTAGCAGATATATTTGGTATTGTCCCACTAAGCCTAAATGAATGGCTTCTAGTCATCTTGCTTTCTGCACCATTTATTCTTATTGATCAAGTCCTCATATTTGTGAGGAGGAGGAGAAGAAGAACTAAACTAAAAGCTGCATAATGTATTCGTATATGATCGATTTTATTGATTAAAGGAGGTTTTCTTTGAGTAGATATGCAAGTTAGGTGGGAATTCATGTATATTGTTGAGAAATGAAAATCTTTTTGGGGTGACACTGTTGAGGAACTCTGGAAACTATGTTGCCTGCACATGCCTTGGAAGGCTTCTTGTTATCAGAAAATTCAAGGTTTTTGAAGCAAAACCTGTTGTTTTTTACCTGATCCTTTCTAGGAGGTTTTTTTATGTATTACAAGTTTGTATTATTCATTTATAATTGTCTCCGCCTTCTTGCGCAGATTTTCATGGACTTAAGTGACCGTTTTTGGTTTGGTGCTTTAACATGTATATTTCCTCAGTCATTGCTATAGTTGTAGTTCTCTTTTTTATTTTCGTGTTGCTGTTAGTGCGGAACTAGTGATGACAGCAAGGAGGGAGTTGGACACTTCAAGCTTTACCACACCCTGATTTTCAGAAACATACATAGATTGAATTGTTTGTGATTCAAGTTGGTAGTTAGGAGGAAATTACTTCACTCTAGACAAAATAGGAAGGAGAGAAATATAGGTCCAAAAACCGTTCAGATTTTTTTGCTACAATTCTATTCAACCATAGAATCCAAATCAATATCAATGTTGCTTATAACAAATTTCAATCTAGTGGTGACTTAAGAAGTGCATATATCTCATTTGATTTTGGATGGGATTTATCCTCTACTACAAACTTATGAATATCACCTCCTTCCTCGATGAAGCTGTACCCTGCTGCTTTTGTAATCTGGGAGGACTTCATCAGTTTCCTGAACCTTGCAGCACCGTCCCACAGACCAGCTCTTGCATAGATATTTGAGAGAATAACATAATTCCCAGGATTCCATGGCTCCGATACAGAAAGGAATTCGACTGCTTGTTCAGCCAGTTCAAGATTGCCATGGAAACTGCAGGCTCCAAGCAGAGTTCCCCATATAACATTATCAGGTCTCATTGGCATGCTTTGTATAAGATCATAAACTTCCTGCAATCTCCCAGCCATAGTGTTCTAATTTTGGAGCTATGGAGAATCTTCTCTCCATCACTTTTAAGGAGTTCCCAGCTCTTCTCTACCATGCCTCCATGTGTGCATGCTAAGATTGCTCCGACAAATGTTACATCATCAGGTGCATTTCCTTCTCCCTGTGTGATACAAGTCAAAAATACAAAAATGGAAACGTCACACAAATAATGGAAAACACTAAAAACAAAGATACAAGATAGAAAATAGAAGGGATAGATAGATTGACACAATGAGATAAAGAGAGGACAATCTAAGGGTATATTAAACCCAAAGACATTCCTATCAAAATTTCACATGCACCAACCTCTTACGAGGACATCACGGAAATGGACCCGAGCAACCCACGTTTCTCACATTCAATGTAACTCCCAACATGTTACCACAAAACACACTCAAGTGTATTTCAATTCATCATTCAAAATCATCTCCTTAAAATGAAGGCAAACTAGCTATCTATAGGCCATGGGTCTTTACTACACAATGGGCCCAAAAATAACCCTAAAAGCTATTGGGCCCAAAAGTGACCCAAAGCCCAAAATAATGTCATGGGCATCCATGCTCTCTCGAAGCCCACGCTATCTTCAAAACACGTCGTGGCTCAATGCTCCCGTGGATGACATCATCAAATATAGCTTCTCCCGCGCTCCAAGCTATCATCCACACACGTATTTGTTCCCCTAAACCAACCAAATCTTTGATCCATAGATGTGATCCTTGAAGCATCGATCCCAAAGGAGTGGAGCCCATTGATCTTGTATCACTGTGTCGACAGCACAACACTCGTGTAAATTCCACTATAAAAGATCATGCTTGCTGCTCTAATTGGATGTTTGATAAGCACAACAACAGTAAAGAAGAACAAAGAGAATATTTGCAAAGGCTTTCCAGGATTTGATTGAAAAGATTAAGAGCTTCATCACTTTTTCCACGGACAGCTAACCCCATGATCATGGTATTCCATGAACACAAGTTCCTCCTCCTACCAATCTCGTGAAAGAGTTGCATTGCCCTATCAATTCTAACACACTTTGTATACATTTCAAGCACAGCATTACAAACAAACATATTCTTAAAGTATCCACTTGCTCTTGCATAAACTTCAATCTTCTCCCCTACCTCCAGCGCCCCAAGATTCGCACAAGCTGGAAGAACACTAGCAATCTTAACTTCATTAGGCTTTACCCCTCCGGCTTTCTCCATTTCCTTGTAAACAGCTAGTGCATCCGCATACTTCCCATTTTGCCAACATCCACAGATCATCGCAGTCAAAGGAATCACATTCCTCGAAGGCATTTCTGAAAACAACTTGAAAGCTTCTTCAACATTTCCATTCTTGGCATACCCTGCAATCAAAGAATTCCAAGTAGGCACATCCTTCATTTCCATCTCATCAAAGAGCTTCCGCGCAGAAGGCAACAACCCCATTTTAGCATACATGTCAACAAGTGCAGTTAACGTGTTAATTTCAAATTCAAAACCCCATTTGATGAAATAAACACGAACATTTGGCTTTGAATGGGGCTAGAACGATTGACGCTTGCGGCGAAGACGAACGGGGAGTAGCCTTGACGGCACATCTGGATGTAGAGAGAAAAACACTGGTTAGAAAGCCCATGAGAAGAATAGGCTTGAATGAGCTTGTTGTAGAGAAAGACAGTTTGGTAATATTGTCGAACACCGTGGGCATACGGGATGTTTGGGATTTCAACAAGTTTGGTGATAAAGTACTGGGTAAAGTCAATGCCATTTCGGAGAGTGTGGGCGTGTATTTGTTTCAGTTGGTTCATAAGAAATGTTTGACTACGTCAACACACCATGCAAAAATCTACCTCATAAGAGATTTGCACGATTCGAAATTCGATGAATAATGAAAATAATGTAAAGTCTGTGTTATAAGAGATTTAAGTGGTGTTCATATTGGTCAAACTTGTTGATTCCAAACAAATGCAATTTAATGAACTATGTGGCATTGACAATTTGAAACCTTGGAAATACTTAATTTAAGTTTTCTAGATGTGAGCTTAAATGGAGAAACACAAAAGGATTTTTGTAGTTTATTACAACTTGTTTGGATTGGAGTGTAGCTATTGTTTTTGGAAAATGAGAGGTTGAGTAAAATTGATTTTGATACAACCAAAACAAGCTGAGTTATGTGAATTCTCCATGACCATGGGCTCAATTTAATTTCATCTTATGTCCCTAATCTGTATTGTGAGGACTCAGTCATAAATTGACTAGTTTTAAATTGGAGGTTAGTAGCGAAAATTAATTTGTAATGCATATAGCTATTGGTAACATTTTTTCTCAATTTGTTATCATGAGTACACGTAAGAAAGCATATTGTCGCAACCCGAGATGAGGCCCTGGCCGAGACGGGCTTCCCAAACCATCAAAGGCCCGAGAGACCCCTGTCTCTGCCCAACTGTCACGACGCGAGCCGAGGCCCTGGCCATGCCGGGCATTCTGGACCATCAAAGGCCTGAGAGACCTCTGTCTCTGCCCAACCCTCTAGTGATATTGTGCGCTCTGGGATCAGGCCCGTACGGCTTTAAAATGCGTCACTAGTTAGTAAGGCTTACTTACTTATATACCCAGTTTGTTCCTGTTGTCAATGAGTATCCAGAAGTTTTTCCTGACGATCTTCTAGGAGTTCCTCCCGATAGAGAAATAGATTTTGGGATTGATCTTCTTCCCGACACTCAGCCTATCTCCATTCCAACATATAGACCGGCTCCTGTAGAGTTAAGAGAGTTGAAAGATCTTATTGATAAAGGTTTTATAAAGCCTAACATTTCTCCTTGGGGTGCTCCAGTCTTGTTCGTGCGTAAAAAGGATGGTTCACTTCGGATGTGCATCGATTATCACCAGCTGAATAAAGTCATTATAAGGAATAAGTACCCCTTCCTAGAATAGATATTCGATCAGCTACAGGATGCCAAGTATTTTTCTAAAATAGATCTCAGATCTGGTTACCATCCGTTAAAAGTTACAGAATGTGATACTCCAAAGACAATTTTCTAAACTCGATATGGTCACTTTGAATTTTTAGTTATGTCCTTTGGTTTGACTAACGCACCTGCAGTTTTTATGGACCTTATGAATAGAGGTGTTTAAACCATATTTGGATATGTTCGTAATTGACTTCATTGATGATATTTTGGTCTACTCTCGAAATAAGGAGGAGCATGCTAATCATCTCAGGATTGTTCCTCAAACACTTAAGAACAATGAGCTGTATGTTAAATTCTCCAAGTGTGAATTTTGGTTGGAGTCGGTAGCATTTTTGGGCCATATTATTTCTGGTAAAGACATTCAGGTTGATTCTCAAAAGATTGAGGCAGTGAAAAATTGGCCCAGACCGACTACACCTTCTGAAATTAAAAGCTTTATGGGTCTACTTGGTTACTACAGGAGATTTGTGGAGGGATTTTCCTCCATTGCCGCTCCTTTAACTAGATTGAATCTGAAAATGGTCAAGTTTCAAAGGTCGGAGGCATGTGATAAGAGTTTTCAGGAGCTAAAAGATAGATTGACCTTCGCCCGAGTGTTGACTTTACCGGACGGAAATAAAGGCTTCGTGGTTTATTGTGATGCTTCACGGGTTGGTATTGGTTGTGCATTGATGTAACGTGGTAAGGTTATAGCCTATGCCTCGAGAAAACTTAAAAATAATGAGAGGAATTACCCCTCCTCACGATCTTGAATTAGCAGCTGTGTCTTTGTTTTGAAGATTTGGCATCACTATCTTTATGGGGTACATGTTGTTATTTTCACTAATCATAAAAGACTCCAATATGTTTTCAGTAAGAAGGAGTTGAATCTCAGGCAGAGAAGGTGGCTTGAGTTACTCAAGGACTGTGATTTAAGTTTGCTCTATTATCCTGATAAGGCGGGGCAAACCTCAGTCCTGAGTGTAGACAAATCTCATTCGGTGGGGCAAACCTCAGCGAGGACACTGAGTCCATAAAGGGGTTGTATGTAACACCCCAACTTAGGAAGGAGTCCCACATTGGCAAAACATAGGAGGGATACTGGGTATATAAGTAAGCAAGTCTTACTAACTAGTGACACGTTTTAAAGCCGAGGGCCAAGGCCCAAAGTGGACACAATCACTAGTAGGTTGGGCAGAGACATGGGTCTCTCGGTCCTTGATGATTCGGGATGCCCGTTGCGGCCAGTGACTTGGCTCGGGTCGCGAGACATATCCTGTTATAACATGTTTGCAGTCCTTCGTTTTCACCCACATGGTCCAAATATCGTTCAACTTTAGTAAAGAAAATAATCTGAAGAGTAACAGGCCTTACAAATACATATAATGAAATTCTAACAAAAAGTCTTAGAAATTTTCATCCCAACAAAGCTTATACCATAAAAGTTGATTTAGTACAGTAATATACTTACCATTAAACTTGATTGAGTTTAGTACGGTAATATACTTACTTATACAACTGGATTATTGTACACCTAATTAATTGCTTATGATTAATTTACATAACATTACTACGTATAACTAAGGTTTAATTTTCAAAGCCTGTTCAATGCTTATTCTTTTTCATCATCATCTTTATCAATGGTTGAGTCTCTTCATAGAGATCAACGACTGACCGAAACTTCCTTTTCCTTTATAATTTAACCGTGACCGTTGAAGAAAAAGATGACTCCTGTGTATTTTCCTTGCTTTCTTCGTCATTATAAGAATCTCCGCTAAGCTGAATTAACTGCAAAGCCGCATCCATTTCCAATTCCGTAGGCATATAGTGAACTTTCATCGATTTCACGATTGTTGTTGGAGGAGAAAATTGAAGGATATGGAGTTGCAATGCAGGGGAGCTGTTTTATTATAAAGGAAGTAATTGGAAATCTTCTCTTAGCTCTACTTGGAAAAGGATTTAAGTAGGGGTAATATTGTAAATTCACACTCATTTTTTTTAAGTATAACTGTAGAAGGAAGCAATTGGAAAATCTTCTAGTTCTACTTGGAAAAGAAGATAAGTAGGGGTAACATTGTAATTAACGCTCTATTTTTACGTTTCACATCAACCGCCTTTAAATTTTCAAAATTGTCTACTTCAATATTAAGTGCTTTATGAACAATTTATTCTTAAAAAAGATATATTATACTTAAGTCTCTTTTTTCCTCACAAATAAATTATGTGTGTTATAATAATAAATACTCCCCCGTCCCATTTTATTAGTCCCAAATTTTCTAATTTGATTTCTCATTTTACTTGGCATTTTTCATTAATCAAGATAAGATAATTTTTTTTTCTTTTTGATCTTTAATATTAATTATTTTATCTCCAAATTAAAATGTAATCATCATTTAACAGAGATACTATGGTAAATATCCATGTTATAAATTATTTTTCTTAACCAATGTGCAATGTCAGATTGAGATGGAGGGAGTATTAATATAATTAAGCTAACCAATTATGAAACTCGAACGACACTTCATGACTTCAACGTAATAGGACGTTTGGATTATTATTTTTAAGTGACTTAAAAGTTAAAAATCAAAAAATTAATTATGCTTTGCAATCTACTGATAAACTTGCATGTTTGCCTGGACTCTGTCACTAAAATTCGCGATGAGCCATCCGGCATGTTGACTCTCCATTCCAAAACTTGTAGGCACCTCATTTTCCATAACCATATTAGCCAAAAATAACACCTTGTTCCAAACTCCTTTCTTATTTGTTGTACTTTAAGATTGAGTTGGTTAAGGTTGTTTGAGGACTGTTGGAGATTGAGACTTCAAATTACCATGTGTTTATTGGAGGACTACAGCTTTATAAGTTATCATGAATTGGTGGTTAAGTATGTCATAATAATGCACACATCAGATATATATCTATACGCTCATGCTCCAAGATTTAATTTGTACCTTTGTAGGGGTTGTACGGGAAACTTTATATTTTAGTCAGGTAAGCTCAGACATTTTTTGTTTTAAACAAATAGTGGGCATTGATTTGATATTCATATTTATTCATAGTGCTTGCTCTAAGAGCGTGCCTAAAAACTAACATATCAAAACTTTTTAAAGTGGAATCGAATGTAAAACGTCATTAATTTGATATTTGTTTTGTTTATCTATCGACTAATATTATCTTCATATCTTAATTATGTCATCATTTAATTTTTATATAATCAATCCCGATTTTTTACCATCTGATTACATATATCAGAATTTTAAGAATAATAAGTGGGAAAATTATGAAAATTGCAGTAATGAGTTCTCCCTCAACTTGCATTCAATCAAATTAAATCCTTTTTCCCTTTTAATTTCTTTCTAATTCTATCTTAAGTTGCTCTTAGTGCAATTAACGGTCCACCACAAGCAAGATGGGTGTTCTTGCTATTTTATGTTTTTCATTTTCACATTAGAATGTACAAAATATTGAATCTGAGTGATACATGATAGATTATTTGTATGAAGAGCTAAAAATCTAAATATACATCTAAGAAAAGAATTTAAGAATGAAATTTAACATCTAGAATTGCTTCTTCGGGTCAAAACGATCACCATGATCGATATCAGGCTTAGTTGACATACGATCTCTTACAGTACAGAATTGCATCAGAAATCGCCTTCTCGCGCCAAACATCAGTAGAATGATCATTGGATGGACTTTTTATAGGGGAACAAGCCTCATGTGGTGAGTTAATATTGCTCCAATTTTTCACCTTTCTCAAACTCTTAACTCTTCTAGTACTACTACTACTTCTTTGGTTGTTATCATTTCAACACCAATTGACAACATAATAAGATTTCAATATTCGACGAGGAGATCCCTGAAAAGAAGTATCAGTAGTACTCATGCAGCTTTGAATTTCACTTACTTTTCTTTAAAGGTCATCAACTTTTGCAGTACTTTTCTTGAACTTGCTATCCTTTTGGAGATTGGCCAGATGAATCCAAAACACTTAACCAAGATTTTGCACGAAAACTTCCTCCATGTTTCAAGAAAATCAGCTTGACTAGTTGTGGAATTTGAAAGTTTAGATATTGGTGTGGGAGGAGTACTAGTTGAGGGTACTGATGAATTTGTGTTGAAATTATTGAAGGCTTCGTGAAAAGATTCAATCTTTGATCTATCAAGATATCAAGGCATGATATATCCAACATAGAAGATTTCATCAGCACAAACAGGATGAACATCAAAGTTGAAGTTTTGTTCTTCTATTAGGAATCTTTTCAAATAAGCGATAAATTTTAACTCTTCCTCAGCATCATCATGACTACAATAAGAGGGTCTAGGGATTCTGTTAGGCCATCAATGGATGGTTTTTTGTTCAACAACCAGCTATATGAAAAACTCTTTGTGGCAAAAAGTTGTTGGGAATTTTCCATAGTGAATAGTATACTACAATACAGCCTCTCTACTTCACCTGAGGTAGTGGTATGATCTGCGTACACTTTATGTTCCCCAGACCCCACTATATGGGAATACACTGGGTATGTTGTTGTTGAATAGTATACTATAATATGGGATGAAAGGAAAAGGAAAATGAGATGCTTAAATAAAGAATTTACAAGTTACCGCTACAACAGATTAAAACACACTTGTTGTAAAAAAAAAAAAATTAAGTTGTCAACGTATATAAGTTAAATCTGCATAAAAATAAATGTTTGGCTGAGAATAGAGGGACTCACGTGAGCTTATTATACAGAGTGTGTAAATTATAAGTTTGTCGCATCATTCTTTGAGGAGGAGTTGTTTATATAGCAAAAGATCACAAAAATAAAAGGAAGAAAAATATTTGATAGTTCAATCAAGGAGATTATTCAATGAGGTAAATCACTTAAGTCCACCAATCATGCTATGGTTGCCACAAATAAACAAATAAGAATCTGTCTAAATCTTAATATTGAAATCTTCCATAAACAAAATAAGGAAAAGAAAATTCTCCCTACTTATTAAAGGAAGTCAAGAGGGGGTAAAAGACATTAGTATCAATCAATTGCAATATTATCTAAATTTATCATAATTAATACGTAAATGCATGTCTGTCACACTAAATAAGGAAAAAGAGAAATTAGAAAATCAATTAGTGAAATAGTTTCTCACAAATAAGGCAAAATCGAATTAGGCACAAAATCAGGGTAAATGAGTCAAATCAATAGACAAAATGTACCCATATTAAGTTTGCAAGATTTGCGACGCAGTAGGCAAAGTAATAGGGGTGAATTGTGATGTATCTGGAGATAAGCTACTTTTATGAGTTAGAAGGTATTTTTGTAATTAGTATAGTGAGATGGAATTTTAGGTAATAATGGAAAGTTAAGGTGTTGTTTTAAGTAATTTTTCCTTAAAAAAATCTAAGTATAAAGAAGAATTATCCACTTTTTATCAAAAATATTTTAGAACTTTGAATTAAATGACACAAATCTTCATATTAATAATATAAAATTTTTAAAACAATATCAAGTTAATATAATGCAAACCAATAATGACTTAACATTTTATTATTTAGAATTAGTCCTTACTTTTATAATAATAATCATATTAATAATAATAATATTAAAACATTTAATGTCTTTTAATAATACTAGAATTTCTATTAAAATTTGGATTTAGCTCACTTATTTAATACCCTTGCAACTAAATGATCAAAAATATTTTGCATACTTGCAAAACAATGAGCTACAGAAGAACAAATTAATCAAGGCTAAAAACCAGCAAAACTGTTAGGGAGACTGATAGGAGTCGTGGATTCGGGTTTGTGACGATGACCACTGTCGAAGAAGCTAAGAAGGCTATAGTGTTTTCCAACCGTTATGTGAGTCATATTTTTCCTTCTTTAAAAAGACGGAAAAGATATTTTGCCTACACATTTGACCATAAGGTGTTCTAATTCCAAAATTGTTTCAAAGTTTGGGGTATGGTTGAGCTTAAACACCTTCAGAAGGAGCATCTGGAGCATTGTGAGCTCATCTTCTTCATACTAGATATCCTATTGAAGTGGTAATGGCGATAGTAACAAGGGAAGTTTGTAATGCATCTTTAAGGTTTCCTAGACAGACAATGGTTGCGAATTGAACATGGAACGATTTTATTGACGGTGACCATATATATCTTCTCTATTTTTATTATTTTTCTATATACTACTTATATATTACTTACTATATAGAAGCATGAAGTATTAGGACCACCACAACATAAATAAATCCAAACAGAATATAAAATTGATTGACTAAAATAATTAAATTTTTATCACCGCACAAAGCGCGGCCAATTTTTCTAGTACATAATATAATTATGAATTCAATTATATGCTTATGGTGCCATCAATTATATTTATGTTACAGTTAAGGAACGTAATTAGTTTTAGTGGGGAAGGAATATAAAATGAAAAACTATTAACTGCTGCATAATAAGTAAG
>NW_025884849.1:0-5942 GCF_002878395.1 Capsicum annuum
AACATGTTTAATAGGCTATAATGGTAGTGATTATCCACTGAATATGGATAGGCCTGGCTTTCAACAGCATTCACAGAGCGCAGATGCATATTTGAGTTAGGATAAAAGGCAGACCATAAACCAAATCCATGCTGATAGACTGTGTGGCTTGGAGATTCTTTTGAAGACTCAATTGGCTCACCACTCAATGTACAGTCCAAGCTATCCCCACCTGGATGAATATAGGTGCCATCACTAGGCTCCCCTAAGACTTTGACCGCAGTCCTACTGAAGTGCAGATTATGGGGATAGCTTGCACTCTGGAGGCATCTTAGAGATGCCTCATGGTTCGTGTGCATAGTATCTGCAGTCCAAGGATAAACAACAAAAACATTAGAGAGGTACTAATGAAAGTGTTTTACCAACAGGAATTAATCAAGATCCCAAAGTACATAATTTCCACAAACTCAATAAACCCAAAGAAGATTTTAAAACAAATATGACAACACTGGCTTATAACATAGGACCAGAATATTAAGTTTCATTGCAGCTTGTGAGTAATTTGTTGTATGGTACTTAGCTAAACATAAATCTGCTGTAAAATCTGATGACCGAAGAGGCCTTTCCAAAGTTCCCGTTAACTGTTAATGCAGATCAAATTACCAATCCAAGGCAATCAAACTACTTTTCAAATCAACTAGTCTATAACTCGACTACACGAGGACCACGCAAAACTTTGATGTTTATTTTATTTGAACAGACTTCATTCACTAGGTAGACAAAGCTCCATCCAAGCTTTTACACAAGCTCTGGCTTTTGTTTAAAAAAAATTTATTTAGCTTTTAAGAGGATACGCCAGTACAGGAAGGCCTTTTGCATACAGCAGAGAGTAAGCTGTATTCTTGATTTTCACTTTATCACAGGAAAAATCTAATGCTAGGTACTGCTGTCAGGAAATTAAATCTTTTTCTTTTTCTAGCGAGATGAATAGTTTTATTGATTTGCGAGGAACTACCATATACCCCACAGTATAGCAAAAGCAGAGAGGCTAATCAGCATATGGTTCAATATAAATGAAACCCAAATCTTCAGAGTGCTGTCAGGAAGCATTTCCTTATAAGACGTCAACTAGTAGGTTCCAGACCTCAAGTTTCCAGCAGAGATATGAAAGCCATAAGGTGCTATTTTACAAATAAAAGATATTCTAGAGTTCTAGCAGAACCTCAGAATTCACTCAATAGATTGAGTTGCCCTGAGCCCACTCAAGCTACTAAACCTCAACAGATCTTTTGACAGGAAGATTGTATTATTAATGATTACACTAAATGTAGTAGTAATCTAGAGAAATTTCCCTCTGCTGTAGTTTTTCCGCCAAGATTGACCTCTCAAATAAGCATTTTCACTGAACAAAAAAGTTAATGCGAATTTTAGTCCTCATACTCGATATAACACATGTAAATCATGAACCACTATCAACTGACCCAAAAAAAGAAGTCCGCATGGCAACAAGAAGTTTCTCAGGATATAGTTTTTATACGATCATAATTTTCCAAGAGATCTAGAGCTTATACAGTGGTCTTACTCAAAAAAAAAAAAATTTATTAACTGGTCCTTTTTCTGTGAGAAGACAGGTGATTGGTGTATTATTAAAAACACAAGTAAACTTTAGCATTTACCACAAAATTCAAGAAAAGAAAGGATCACTTCTGGTTAATTAATTGCAGCAAGCTGAGATAGAATATTACTGAAAAAAGAGAGTTGCTTGTGAACTTTCTATTAGTGACTTTTAAACAGCCATTTGTCATATTCTATACAAGTGAATTTTGCGCAGTCGCTTTGCATTCAACAGATTTTTCCCCCCAAATAAACTCATGCATTTGGCAAGAGACATCTTTGCCTTAAGAAATTTGGTAACTCTGACAAAGTTGCAAATCTAATTCTTTTTTCTTGTAAACTTCTTGACCCCGCTACAATTAGTTTCCCCTTAACTTGGCAAGCTAGCAACTTGACTACTACTAAAGTACATGTTAAACTGTTCAATTTCTATAACTTTCGCTAACTACCAGCTGAAGGAACATAAAAGTAGCAGACCCAAGGAATAACTATGATCAAAAACTTTTCAGGACTCTCAGACCATCTATATTGTTCAATTTCAGGGCAAACTGAATCCCCACAAAAGCATGGAAAAAGAGAAGAAAATACTAGAGAGCTGACCCTGGGGAGGGTGGTTGCTAGAGCTTCATAACTAGAAGTGTACTAACAAATCAGTTCTAAAGCACCAATTATCACATTAAATAAAGTAAATTGTTCAGCAAAATCATCACATCTAAAATGATAGGTGCCAATGAATAGCTGAAACAGTTATGAAATTTTATGATATTAAACAAGGGCTACCTGGTGTACTAAAAGCTCCCGCTATGCACGGGCTTGGGGAAGGACCGGACCAAAAGAGTATTGTACGCAATCTTACCTTACATTTCAAGAGGAGGTTATTTCCACGACTTGAACCCGTGACCTCCTGATCACATGGTAGCAACTTTATCAGTTACTCCAAAACTCCCCTTCCATGGAAATTTTATGGTATTATGAAAATAAAAAGGTTCCAACCAAAAACTTTGAATTGTGGCGAAGCGTTCCGGAGAGTGAGCGTTATAGTATAAATAGAGTAAGATTGAATATATGCACCGAACGTTTAGTCAGCATAAAAAGAGTGCAGTTGAGGTGAGATTATATTGGATTGTGGTGACAAGTGTTACCAAAGTGATGGGTGGCAGAACAACACCTAGAAAAGTGAAAAGCAACTTCTATATAACAATTATAAGACCAGCAACGTTAAGAGAATACATATCGGGAAATCCAACATATCCACAAGATGAGTGACGGAGAGATGTGGGAGCTTATGATGGATGTGCGGTCATACAAAACTAGACAACAACATACCAGTATACTCCCACAAAGTGGTGAGTGGTGTTTGGGAAGGGTAGAATGTACGCAGTCCATACCACTACCTCAGAGGTGAGAGGTGAGGTTGTTTCTGATAGACCCCCAGCTCGAGACAACATACAAAACTAGACAAGACTAAAAATAACTCCATGCAATAGAGGTCCAAGTAGCACATATCGAGGATAAAATGAGAGAAGACCGTTTAGATGGTTTGGCCATGTCCTACATCGACCTTCGGATGTATGGTGTGAAATTAAGGTGAGTAAACGCGTTAAGAAAGGGATGAGGCATACCTAAAATCACATGGAAGAAAGTTGTCTCAAATTACTTAATATCTCTTGGAATCCATGCAACTCTAGTGGAAAATAGGACACAATGGAAGAACACGATATGTATAGGAAAAAACAATTCACTGGGAGTATATATTTGTCTTATCGATGTATAACGTTAGGTACTATGTTTGCTAAGTGTCTTTTAGTCATTCAAGATTTATTTGCCAGAATAATATAGAGAGAGATTCTAGTACTTTTTATTTTTATTTTTGCTCTATATAAAATTGGTCCGAAATGCACTTAAATGGAGCAAGCATTCATATAGCAGACCCCAAATTGTTTGGGACCATACCGTAGGTATTGTTGTTTTTTTTCCCCTTTGTTCTCTCGCACAAGCAGGTAGTAGAATTAGCGCAGTGTTATTACTACTTCAACCATTAACAAAAGAATAACCTAGCCAAATAACTTCTTTTGTACAAAATAGCATCTTTAAATCTAAAATACCAATGCTCTTTGACAGGTTAGGAAGAACTAATATATTCATTTAAACATCAAAGTCAAATACCATCAAGACTTTAGTTCTAAGTTGCAAACATAAACTCCTATTACAATGAGGAAAAAGCCATACCCTAAAACAAAATTACCCACCCACCCCAAAGTGACGCAGTGTTCAATGAAGTGGATGCAATCCTTGAAGACTAGGGACAAACCTCGTGACAGACAAAAGCGCATTGGTGATTTATCCTCTAAACATAAATCTAAGTCAGAAGCCTCGGCGGACAAAGTTGCTTCGTACCTGTTACTAGTGGGAAGTGGCATCTATCCCGTGGAATTAGCCAATAAAATCTTAGTCGTAAACATTACTCTGAATCTAAGCTGGTGGAAGGTAGCAACGACTACCGAATGGTGGTGAGAAGTATCCGGCACCTGGCGGAATAGTCGAGTTACCAATTATTCAATCTTAAACTCTTCCTAGTCTTGCCCTAACAATAGCTTTGCATTTATAATCTCAACCAAAATCAAACATCAACAGCACTATATCATCAAAAACTCACTCTTTAACACAAATTCACAACCAAAAACCACTGCAAATAATCAAACCATTCCTCATTACACTCAAAAAAATCACACACCAACCCACAACTCCTACACTTCAATTCTACCCACAATTCCCGAAATTTCAGATCCCACCGCCGCAAATTCCACAAATAAAAAACACACAATTAAACCCAAAAAAAAAAAAAAAACACCATACCTTTATGCTCTACGGCGATCATGATCTCCAGAATAATTAAGATCCACAAGAAAGTACATCAGATCTCCTTCCTCAATTTTCCTACACAAAATTCACACAGCATTCACTCACCAAAATTCACCCAAAAATTTTAAAAAAAAAAACGGAAATAAAAATTCTTTATATATATATATAGATAGATATAAATATATATATTTATAGAAATAAAAAGTAAATTGTAAGAGAGAAATAGAAAACCTCGAGCCTCCCTGTGATCTGAGTTGCACACTAGGAAGAAGAAGAAAGGGAAACAAGTAAAGTAGGTTATACTTACTATACTTTGCATTTATTATTAGTAAATTCTTTATTTTTACTAAACTTTTTAGCGCAAGTAACTCATATTTCGATCTCTTTATTATTCCATATAATATAATTTTATTAAGTATTAACATATGTAAATGTTTAACACGTGTGGCTATTAACGCACGTGCGAGTTTTGTTAACGAAAAGGGTGTCCACAAAATTTGATATGGGTTGGGATATTTTTAGGGCAGAGTATAGAAAATGAAAATATCAAACCTTTTTTTTTTTTAACCAACTTTATTGTTTAAAATTAAAAAAAAGTAACTAATAATAATTTTTATTATTACTTTCACCTGGTATTTATTAATCAGAGAAAATTAAAATTTGATTAATATATGGCAATACTAGTACTAAATTTTAAGGAAAATATTAGTTGAGAAGAAGGAAAGTATTAGGTGTTTGTCTTAATTTTTGTATTCTATTTGAATTTTTTGTAAAGAAGTGTAATGTTTTTACCATAATTGATTTTATTGTTTAAAATAATAAATATTTTATATTAGATAAGAGTAATTCTTTTCTTGAAGGAAAAAGTATTGGACCTCTATATTTGGTTGACTTTTTTCATTTATTTATTTTATTATTTTGAATAAAACTCAACAATAATATCAAATCTCTAATATGTATGCATCATACAATCATCTTGAACTTAATTCTTTACTTTAAAAATATCTATATAAAATAAGTGTTATTTTTTGTTTTCTGCTTTAAAATAACACTGTATACCAATTATTTATATGTTTTTGTATTTAACATTATACTAGTTCAGTGTACGTGCTTTGCACGTGTGTCTCACGTCAGTTAATAACACTATACATATTTTATTGTCATGTTTTATCCTATAATTAATACTATAGATCAATTATGATCATAGAGAATAATTTATAGATCATGTTCATGTGTTACAACAAATTTAGCTTGTTAGCTGAGTTGGATTGCAACATCTAAAGCTCTCTTTATTTATATAAATATCAAAAAGGAGTTAATAATATGTGTTGTAGGTTCTAAATAATAAAGTAGTAATAAGAATATATTAAGGAAGAAAATTTGAGCATCTCAAATAAGTAATAAAGATATACCGATTGGTTAAATAACACAGAAGAATATAAGAAGCATCTCACATATTGAAATGCAATATCAGACATTAGGATGAT
>NW_025884850.1:0-1239 GCF_002878395.1 Capsicum annuum
CAGAATACGTAGCTCTTTTGGCCCCCTCCCGCTGCTGCAGCATCTTCCAGGATTATTCAGCAGGAGAAACAAAAAGGAGATGTCAAGGACAATGTGTTCAAGCTTGTCATCTATCCTCCAGATATTTAGTCACCATATCGCATCGACTTCTGAAGTTGCTAACAAGAAGGTTAGTAGACCTGCTCTTACCGATTTTTGAAGTCAACCTGCTCATTTGGTTCATTTTCTGCATCAAACATGTTTTGATAGCTCTTTCATTTATTGTTTTCATCCGTCATGTTTGCAGGAGAAAATGATATGAATAGAGAGAAAGAGAGAGAGTGAGCACTCCTAAACTTAATGTCATCAGTAAAAGGTCCGCAAATTAAATAGTTTCACTAACTTTTGGAAAACATTTATATGGCCCATGTTTCATCATAAGGACTGTGCTTAAATAATGCAGTGTTTTTAGTTATGCTGTAACCTTTAGTACTATACTAGGGCATTCAAGTTGTTTTGAAAGAGTAGAAATTTATTGATACCACCAGGTTTTGGGATTCATCTATGTATTGATCTTTATTTCATATATTCTGCATTTTTTTCTATGTAGAGTAGTCCGTTACTAGCCGTTCCAGACTACAGGTTTGCTTGCCTACTGGTGGGTTATGGTAGGCGTCATCATGACCTGAAAAGTTGGATCGTAACAGTTATTTGGCCCATGTTTCATCATGGGGACTGTGCTATCCTCATGTAAAATTTTTAATTATGTTAAAAAAAGATATATTTGTTGTAACAATATAATTACTGTGTAAATTTTAGCATCACATCATAAAACATAAAATAAAAGAAAAGTTGATTATAGACAATAAAATAAACCTTTTTTCAGATGAATAAGTTGATTCGTTTTGGAGAAAAGAAAGCAAAAGCAAAAGAAAAAGAATAGATAGAAAGGTTTGCATAGTGTTGCTCAAGTCAAAAAAAAAATGAGAAGATTTTATGTTGTGTGGGGCTGCTTAATATTTAATAAGTTGAAAGTGATCTCAATTTCCCATCAACTTAAAAGAGAAAGAGCAATCATTCATTTTTTTTCTCATCATTTGACTTCATCCTCTTCCCACTTCTCTTACTGTTTCTTCTTCACAACATTATTTTTTCTCTGCTAGAACTTCTACAAATTCCTGTACTTTTTTGTTCCACTTTATTATAGCTTCCACTTGATGTTTCATTAGTGATCTTTTTCAGCTCAGTGACTGGTATGTT
>NW_025884851.1:0-5661 GCF_002878395.1 Capsicum annuum
AGAATGCCTCATTCGTACCGTTTCACCCGTTTGACTAACCAAATTGATCCGACCAGTCAAACGGGTAATACTAGGACATTCCCCAGCCTCCTTGGAACTCCCAAGTAATTTTTGAACCATGGCACCTCCAAACCTCGAGCCCACCCCCAAAATCGTGGGCTATAGCACACCGATTTACCCCCAAAATACCCTGTTCATGCCATTTCGCCTGTTAGACCAACCAAGTGGCCTTGCCCACATAAACAGGCAACACTAGGATGCTCCCTAGCCTCTATGGCAAGCCGAGGTCATTTTTTGGCTACAACACCCCCGTACCCTGGGCCCACCCCCAGAATTGTGGGCTATAGCACACTGATTTGGACCCAAAATGCCCTGTTAGCACAGTTTCACCTATTTGACACACCAAATGACCCCGCCCACATAAACAGGAAATACTAGAACGCTCCCAAGCCTCTCTAGAACATCCAGGTTGATTTTTGGTCCATGGCACCCTCAGACCCACCCCCAAAACCGTAGGCTATAGCACACTGATTTGGTCTTAAAATATCTTGTCGGCGTCGTTTCACCTATTTGACCAACCAAATGTCCCCACCCATACAAATGGGAAATACTAGGACTCTTCCTAGCCTCCTTGGCATGCCCAGGTTGATTTTTCTCCCATGGCTCCCCCGAACCCCGGGGCCCATTCGATTTAGCCCCAAAATGCCCTATTCATGCCATTTTACCAACCAAATGGCCCCGCCCACAAAAATGGGAAACATTAGGATGCTCCTCAGCCTCCCTGGCAAGTCTAAATCAATTTTTGGCCCACGGTAACCCCAGACCCCTGGCTTATCCTGAAATCGTGGGCTATAGCACACTAATTTGGCCCAAAAATGCCCCTGTTCGTGTCGTTTTGCCTATTTGACCAGTCAAATAGCCCCGCCCACACAAACGGGAAATACTAGAACACTCCCCAACCTCCCTGGCACACTCATATCAATTTTTGGCCTACGACACCCCTGGACCCCTAGCTTACCCCTAGAATCATAGACAATGGCACACAGATTTGCCACCAAAATACCCCTTCCATGCTTTCACCCGTTTGACCAACCACATGGACCCGCCCATATAAATAGGCAATAGTAGGCTCCACAGCCTCCCTGTTATACCCAGGTCGATTCTCAGCTGACGGTACACACAGACCCCAGGCCCACACCTGGAACCATTGGCTATAGCACATCGATTTATCCCCAAAACACCCTGTTCTGGCCGTTTTTCCTGTTTGACCAACCAAATGGCCCCGCCAACACAAACAGGTAATACTAGGATGCTCTATAGCCTCACTGGCATGCCTATGTCAAATTTTAGCCCACGAAACCCCCGGACCTCAGGCCCACCCCTAGAACCGTGGGCTATGCACACCGATTTGTCCCTAAAATGCCCCGTTCAGGCCGTTTCACCTGTTTGACCAACCAAATGGCCTCGCCTACACAAATAGGTTATATTAGGATGCTCTCCAGCCTCCCCAGCACATCCAGGCTGATTTTTGGCCCATGGTACTCCGGAACCTGGGGCTCACCCCCGGAATCGTGCGCTATAGCACACCGATTTGGCAAAAAATGCCCTATTCGCGCTGTTTCGGCCATTTGACTAACCAAATTTCCTCGCCCATACAAACGGGCAACACTAGGATGCTTTCTAGCCTTCCTGGGATGCCCAGGTTGATTTTTGGCCTACGACACTCCCGGACCCCAAGCCCACCCCCAGAACCTTGGGCTATAGCATATTGATCTAGCCTAAAATTCCCTGTTCGTGCCGTTTTGGATGTTTGACCAACCAAATGGCCCCACCCATACAAACAGGCAACTGTAGGATGCTCTCTACCCTCACTGGATTGCCCAAGTCAATTTTTATCCCACGGCACCCTCGTACCTAGGGCCCAACCCCAGGACCGTGGTCTATAGCACACCGATTTGGCCTCAAAATGCCCCATTCGCACCGTTTCACCTGTTTGACAAACCAAATGTACCCTCCTACACAAACGAGCAACACTAAGATGCTCTCCAGCCTTCTTGGCTTATCCAGGTTGATTTTTTGCCCATGGATCCCCCGGACCCTAAGCCCACCCCCAGAACTGTAGGCAATAACACACCGATTTAGCCCAAAAATGCCCCATTTATGTCGTTTCGCCCGTTTGACCAACCAAATGGATCTGCCCAGTCAAACGGGTAACACTAGGACACTCCCAAGCCTTCTTGGCACTCCCAAGTAATTTTCAGACATGGTACCTCCGAACCTCGAGCCCACCCCCAAAATCGTGGGCTATAGCACACCAATTTAGCCCCAAAATACGCTGTTAGTGCCATTTCGCCCGTTAGACCAACCAAATGGCCTTGCTCACATAAATGGGCAACACTAGGATGCTCCTTAGCCTCCACGGCATGCCCAGGTCAATTTTCAGCCTACGACACCTCCGTACCCCGAGCCCTCCCCCAAAATTGTGGGCAATAGCACACCGATTTTGCACCAAAATGCCTAGTTAGCACCATTTTCCCCATTCAACACACCAAATGGCCTTGCCCACATAAACGGGATATATATATATATATATATATATCATTGGCATACCCAGGTTGATTTTTATCCCATGGCTCCCCCGGACCCTGGGCCCATCCCCAAAACTAGGGGCTACTGCACACTGATTTAGCCCTAAAATGCCCTGTTCATGATATTTTACCAACCAAATTGCCCCTTCCACACAAACGGGCAATATTAGGACACTCTCTAGCCTCCCTAGCAAGTCCAAATCAATTATCGGCCCACGGTACCCCCGAACCCCTGGTTTATCCCAGAACTGTGGGCTATAGCACACTAATTTGGCCCTAAAATGCCCTTGTTCATGCCGTTTCACCCATTTGACAAGCCAAATGGCCCCGTCCACACAAACGAGAAATACTAGGATACTCCCCAGCTTCCCTAGCATACTCATATCAATTTTTGGCCTACGGCACCCCCAGACCGCCAAGCTTACCCCCGAAATCGTGGACAATGGCACACCAATTTGCCACCAAAATACCCGTTTCATACCGTTTCACCCGTTTGACCAACCGCATGGACCCGCCCATACAAATAGAAAATACTAGGATGCTCCCCAGCTTTCCTGTCATGCCCAGGTCAATTCTTGGACCACGGTACACCCAGACCCTAGGGCTACACCTGGAACCGTAGGCTATAGCACATCGATTTATCCCCAAAATGCCCTGTTTTTGCCGTTTTGACCATTTGACCTACCAAATGGCCCAGACAACACAAATAGGTAACACTAGGATGATCCCCAGCCTCACTGGCACGTCCAAGTCAATTTTCAGCCGACAACACCCCCAGACCTCAGGCCCACCCCTGGAACCGTGGGCTATAGCTAACCAATTTGTCCCTAAAATGCCCTGTTCAGGCCGTTTCACCCGTTTGACAAACCAAATGGCCACGCCTACACAAACAGGAAACATTTGGATGCTCCCCAGCACTTCCAGGCCAATTTTGGCCCACGGCACCCCCAAACCTGGGGCTCACCCCCAGAATCGTGCGCTATAGCACACTGATTTGGGAAAAAATGCCTTGTTTGTGCTATTTCACCCATTTGACTAACCAAATGTCCACGCCCATACACACGGGAAACATTAGGATTCTTCCTAGCCTCCATGGGATGCCCAAGTCAATTTTTGACCCACGAAACCCCCGGACCCCAGGTCCACCCCTAGAACCGTGGGCTATAGCACATCGATTTGGCCCTAAAATACCCTATTCGTGCTATTTTAGGCGTTTGATCAACTAAATGGCCCCGCCCTCACAAGAGGGCAACACTACGACACTCCCCAACCTCCTTGGCATGCCCAGGTTAATTTTTGGCCCACGGCTTCCCCTGACCCCAGGCCCATCCCCGAACCATGGGCAGTAACACACCGATTTGACCCCAAAATGCCCTATTCATACTGTTTTACCCATTTAAGCTACAAAATAGCTTTGCCTACTTAAATGGGTAATACTAGGATGCTTTGTATCCTCCTTGGCACGCCCAAGTCAATTTTTGGCCCATGAAACCTTCGGACCTCGGGCCCACCCCCAAAACCGTGGGCTATAACACACCGATTTAGCCCCAAAATACCTTGTTCATGCCATTTTTCCCGTTAGACCAACCAAATGGCCCCGCCCAAATAAATGAGCAATACTAAGATGGTCCCTAGCCTCCATGGCATACCTAGGTATATTTTCGGCCTACGACCCCCTCGTACCCCAGGCCCACTTCTGCAATCATGGGGTATAGCACACCGATTTAGCTCAAAAAGGTCCTCTTTGGACGGTTTCACCCGTTTAACCAACCAAATAGCCCCGCACACATAAACAGGAAACACTAGAATGCTCCCAAGCCTCTCTGGCATGTCCAGGTCAATTATCGTTCCACGGCACCCCCGAATCTCGGGCCCAATCTCAAAACCTTGGGCTATGGCACACCGATTTAGCCTCAAAATGCCCCATTTGCATTGTTTCGCCCATTTTACTAACCAAATATCCCCACCCACACAAAGATCGTCTTTTAGTTTTTAGTATGACGAATATATTTATGATGCTTTTCGTTTTATTTTGGAGTAGCTAAGTTTATTAGTTAGGGTTATGGAAGACTTGTAGCATACAATCTATCACTTTGGGTTTTGAATTCATTATGCATTGATTTGTTTACATCATACTCTCTTCGCTTATCTTGAATTCTCGTGGTTGCAAATATAGAGGATATGCCTTAAAACGTAACTTGTTCGAAAGAAAGGTTGATGTTCGGTAAAGAGAGCAGTGACAAGAAAATAGGATTACCAACCCCTATTTTATAAGTTAATGCCTTAGCAGGATTAACTACTTGGAGATTTCGTATTATTTTTTGTAAACGTTTTTTATTCGAGAGAACAAAAGTGAATTAGTCTGTGATGGTTAAGAAGCACTAGGATTATGTTATTAAATACAATACATTTCTCTGTAACCACGATGCATGTATGAATTCGTAAAGCCCATAGTTAGAAAGTATTGAAAAGTACAAGGTGAACATAACCCTAGCTTTCTATTTCTCTAAATTTGAATACTACTACACATATTTCATTTTGTTAAATTAAAACCATTAATGTGTGAACTGAATCAAATCCCCCTATTTATTTTACGAAAACAAACGATTAAAAGTCAACTAATCTGCATACAACTTAATTAACACCATATTCCTTGTGGGATTTGACCCTAACCTAGTTGGGTTATATATTTGAAAACGACTTCTTACTCTCTCATAAGAGAGGAGTAATTTGAGCATTATCACTATTGCACACCGATTTGGCCCCAAAATGCCCTCTTCGTGCCGTTTTACAAACCAAAAGGCCCCGCCCACTCAAACGGGCAATACTAGGATGCTTCCCAGCCGCCCTGGAATGCCCTAATTGATTTTTGTCCCACGGCACCCCCGAACCCCTAGCTAACCCCAAGAATTGTGGGCTATAGCACACCGATTTGACCACAAATGGCCCGTTCGCACCATTTCGCCCATTTGACCAAACACATGGCCGCACCCATACAAACAGAAAACATTAGGATGCTCATCAGATTTTTTTCATGCCCAGGTCAATTTTTGGCTCACGAAAGCACTGGACC
>NW_025884852.1:0-3711 GCF_002878395.1 Capsicum annuum
AAGATCTTTCAACTTTAATCCTATTTCTTGTGATGACAATTTACAAATAATGCATTAAAAGTGTGTGTGTGGGGGGGGGGTGTGTGGAGGGTGAGGGTGAGAGGAACGAGGGAGGGCGGGGGCAGGATTACGAAGAAGATGATTTTTTATTTATATATATATATAAAGAAAATTTATAAAATCTAAAAGGTGGGCCCTACCTTTTTTCATGTTTTTTTTTTTTCGCTATTTACGCGCTGATCTTTTAAAAATTTGTCACGTCAGCAATTAGGGGTGGTAAGAAATTCACTTGAAAGTTATTAAAGGAATATATAATTGTTCGATTATTTTAGAATCTAAAGTAAGTTTTGCTGACAAGTTGAGAGGAATTTGATGTATTTTCTCACAACTTATACATGAATAATTAATCCATAAATAACTAATATATGCATAAATAATACATAGATTCTCTCATAATAATCCTTACATTACTAGTACTTGCACAATTCTAAAGTCTAACTAGCTACCAAAGGATCCTTTAAGTAATTTCACCATTCTGATTAACTATGAGTGTATTAATTAAGATAAAAGCTCTAAATTTACGAGTGTATTAATTAAGATAAAAGCTCTAAATTTTTTATATTAATAAGTGATAAAATTTCAAAGGATGACATAAAAACTTATAACATGAGTTACATGAGTTATGAATTATTTGAGACTAGCGAAATGACCATCACTTTGAAAATGAGAAAATAATAGAGTGCAATGAGCAAATCTTAATCTAAAATAATTACAAATTTGTGTCCTTTTTAGAGCACAAGATTAATTTGATACTCTTTGTCTCAAATTATCCATCTCAAATTGAGATGACACATTGATTAAGAAAAATAATTAATAACATGGCTAGTTTATCATAGTACCCCTATTAAATGATGTATACATTTTAATTTGGAAAAAAAAGTGATTAATAATGCAAAGGGAAAAATGTGAAATTTTTTTTTGTCTCTTCTTGATTAATGAAAAAAAAAAACAAGTAAAATGAGAAATTAAATTAGAAAATTTGAAATGAATAATTTAAGACGGAGGGAGTAGTATTTATTCAAAAAGAATAAACTGAGAATCATAAAGGATAAATTATATAAAACAACACCTTAAGTATCTTATATTACTTAAAATCTCATCCACTAAACTAATTACAAAAAATCCTTCTAAATCTCTAAACAAGTTTTTTATCTGATACATAACACACAACTCCTATTTTTAAGCCTTAAATCACGTTGACATTGTTGCATTAAGAAAAATTCTGTTTTCCTTAGAAAACATGGCTATTAAATTATTAATCATTAAGTAATAAAAGTTAGCAATAAATTCAACAATTATTAACTCTCATTGACAAAATTCCAAAAATAAGCAAAAAAAAAAAGTCGTATCTGTGTTTTGGCCATTGGCCGCCGAAAAAAATTCACAAACAACCTTCACTAACGTACTTCTTCATAAGTCTGTTGTTGAAGTTGAAAGAGAAAATAAAAAGTTGTGGAAAAAGACCCAAAAAAACTCGTAGTATGTGTGTTATGGCCATTGACCGCCAAAAAAATTTCATAAACAACCTCCATTAACGTACTTCTTCATAAGTCTGTTGTTGATGTTGCAAAGAGAAAAAAAGTTGTGAAAAGAGACTCATTACCAAAGGTATGATTTTTATGTATCAAATTGATAAATTTCGTCCATGTACATTCTATTTATGTATCATAATATTCAATGAAACAAACGGAACTGTAAATATTATTTATGATACATAGATATTCTTTTGACAGAGATATTACATGCATTATGATACATAAAACTATTTCTGACAAAGGTAATCAATGATTTCTGATACATTCAATATATATTTTCTTATTCTGATACATAAACATAAAGAAATTAAGTATTAAATTCGTTTTCTGATACATAGATATTTTTTTGACAGAAATATTACATGCATTCTGATACATAAAACTATTTCTGATAGAGGTAATCAATGATTTCTGATACATTCAATATATATTTCTTATTCTGATACATAAATATAAAGAAATTAAGTTTTAAATTCGTTTTCTGATATATATATATATATATATATGTGATATAAGATTCGCCTGATACATCAGATTCTTATAGTATGTTCAATTTTTTTCTGAACGCAAGGAATGAACGATTGGAGAAGAAATTAGTTTTGGAAGATTATGATAAATGAAGATTGATTTGATTATTCAAATTTCAAATAATGAAGTTGTTGAGGATTTTATGTAATTAAATGAAAAATATCTTAAATTGAGTGTGTTAATTCCTCAATTGTAGGTACTTTTAATATTTTTTTCTTTTTTTATCTCCAACTAATTGGTTAGTAATGTATCATAAGCTAATGTATGAGAGGTTAAATAATGTATCATATTCGAGATATCATGTAATTAATATAAAAATTGGGAGAGAGGATAATTAGGTACCAAAGTGTTGGGATTTATGTTGTATACCCAATCATAAAATGCCAATTTCATATGAATAGGAATTTACTATGTAATCACGTGATACCAAAAAAATTATGATCTGCTAAAAATACCCGTTAAAGAAAGAAGACAATATGCATATTATGATTATATCAGACACAACTAAATAACAAAAGCAAATATGAGTTAACGTTTCAATTTTTGTTTTATCAATCTTGCTCATAATATAACAACAAAAAAGCAAAAAGATGAAATAAAAAACCGTTATTATTACTGTATTTAATTATGAATAAACAAAAACGTTCACATGCACAGCATCCAAGAAAGTTTCACAGATTATTAATTACAGGTGTCTTCATTCTCCTTCCAATTCTTGGTGGTGGCAAAGAGGGTTTCCATTTAGTGCCCACATTTAGTGCTACTTGCGAAAAAGTAACTCTTTTAAGCTAATTGGGAATTGCAAATGGAGCAAAAGGGTGCTTGTTTTTAGTGAAAAAGAGTGATTTTGCTAAAATGGGAGCTTATAGGATGTGGGTTGAGCTCAAAATGGAAAAAGATTTCAGCTTTAAGTTGTTTGTTGTAGTGTTATTTTTGGGGGTATTTGTGACTTGTGGTTTTTGTTTAGAGGATGTAGATTCAGATGCTGCTGTGTATATTGTTACTCTGAAACAAGCTCCTGTTTCTCATTTATATGGTGAGGAGCTTAGAGTGAAAGGTCACCATCACCATCAACGCCACAATTCCAAGAATCATGGTTCAGGAAATGTTAGTAGACTGGATAAACCAAGGTATTGTTTGTTAACTGTATTTATTTTCATGTTTCTTGAAAAGAGCTGTCACCTTTTTTTGCTAGTTTGTTTTGTTCAATGAATGATGGCTGATTGTAGTAGTGACTTGGGAATCTATTGTTGAAGTCTTTTACTGGTATAAAATTAGCTTTTCTGATTCCCAAGTGTCTGAAGTTTTAGATTGTGTATGCTAAAAGAGGGAATTCTTGTAATTGATGCAATGAATTATTAGGTTAAGATTCTGATGGAGTTAACCATAATTGATAAAGATGGGAAATCTTTAACAGTCCCTCTCTCATAGCTAAATTGTTTGAGCTGTCCAATTGTAATGGAGAAGTTCTTACTCAATTACTATGCTGTGGTCTTGTCCTTAGCTGACATTTTTGTATTTCTTGCATTAACAGACTAGTAGGTTTGCTTATCGTCTGTCTTCTTATTTTATATTTCTGTGAAAGGGA
>NW_025884853.1:0-1760 GCF_002878395.1 Capsicum annuum
AGATTCGACCTTACTGGAGTGACTACGATGGAATTCGTACAACTCTTTTAAACCAGAACTTATTCTTCCCTTTATTAAGGCCCCTCTCGCAAAAAGAAGGTAACCTTATTAAAGAACGAACTGTTTTTAAAATTAACCGACTCTCTTCCCATATCAATTTTCTTAAACAAGATATTCACATAAAGAAAATTGAGCAGTCTTTAAAAACCCCAGAGATGATTACTAAGATATCTAATCTCCACAAAAATTTTGAAAATGAAATTTGTTCCAAATTTCCTAATTCTTTTTGGGAACGGAAAAAACACTTAGTAGAACTTCCTTACATTTCTGGGTTTTACGAACAAACTATTCCTACTAAGGCCAGACCCATTCAAATGAACCAAGAAATGATGGAAATCTGCAAAAAGAAAATTGACCATCTTCTAAAGAATGGTATTATTAGAACCTCTAATTCTCCATGGAGTTGCTGTGCCTTTTATGTCAATAACAGTGCAGAAAAGAAGCGAGGAACGCCTAGGCTTGTAATAAATTACAAGCCTTTGAACGCAGTATTAAAATGGATCAGACATCCAATTCCTAATAAAAGGGATCTATTAAAAAGAACTTTCAAAGCTAATCTTTACAGTAAATTTGATATGAAGTCCGGGTTCTGGCAAATTCAAATTGCTGAGAAAGATAAATACAAGATGGCTTTTAACATCCCATTTGGACATTATGAGTGGAACGTCTTGCCTTTTGGTCTTAAAAACGCTCCTTCAGAGTTTCAAAATATCATGAACAATATCTTCAATCCTTATACCTATATGTCAATTGTTTATATTGATGATGTGCTTATTTTTTAAGAGAACAAAACACTTTCTTCAAAATTGTTAAGTTTAATGGTTTGGTCGTTAGTGCCAAGAAAATGAAGCTCTTCCAGACATCTATAAGATTCTTAGGACATGATCTTTATCAAGGTAGCTATAAACCTATTTGTAGGGCCATTGAGTTCTCCTCCAAATTCCCTAATGAGATTATTGATAAGACTCAGCTCCAAATGTTTCTAGGAAGTCTTAATTATGTTGCGGATTTCATTCCTAATATTAGGCAGGTCTGTAAACCTCTTTATAAAAGACTCAAGAAAACCCCAGTTCCTTGGAGTTCTGATCAAACCAATGCTGTCATTAGGATTAAAGAATTAGTCCAGAACCTTCCTTGCTTAGGAATTCCTAACCCCGAAGCCTTCATGATAGTTGAAACTGATGCTTCAGATATAGGGTATGGGGGTATCTTAAAACAAAAGGTTGATGATAGTTCTCCTGAACAATTGGTCAGGTTCACATCCGGAATATGGAACCCTGCACAAAAGAATTACCTCACTGTTAAAAAAGAAATTTTATCTATAGTTCTATGTATCACAAAATTTCAAGATGATCTTGTCAATAGAGAATTTTTACTACTTGTTGATTGTAAATCAGCCAAAGAAATTTTACAGAAGGATGTAAAAATCTAGTTTCAAAATAGATATTTGCTAGATGGCAAGCTCTCCTATCTAGCTTTGATTTTCAAATAGAATTTATTAAAGGAGAAAATAATTCCCTTCCCAATTTCCTAACGAGAGAATTTTTACAGGGCCACAATGATACCCACAACACTGGGAAAAATCTCAGTCAACAACAACCAATCAGACCAAACCAAAATGGCTAGACCATTTGATTTGCCACCAGCATCAGTAACCCCCTTGAGGCCATCAGTCCCCAGAGGCCTGAACTGAAATCAGA
>NW_025884854.1:0-2006 GCF_002878395.1 Capsicum annuum
CAGCTACCAAATGACCCCTTAATACCTTCTTTCTTAGTTCATTGAGAAGACAGAGACCAATGCAAGCATAATTCTTTTTATGTGTATAATATGTTCAAAACCAAGGTGCAGAATAAATACTTTACATAAATACAGAACTTCCTAAATGAGTTGACCCAATTGATATAAACGGTTTGATTTACTCAACTTCTTATTCATCAATTGATGACTACCGTATTTTTTCTTGAGATCTGGCAGTTAGTTTTTTTTAATAAACAGATTTTTTTATAACAAAAAACAATGTACCACTAATGCCTCTGCAGCAACAATATCTTCTGAAGTATCCAATGAAAGTTGAGAGACTCTCTTCTTGGCTATAGCTTTTGGTGAATCTCTTGCTGAAATTGATGAAAATTATTCACCATTATTTCGAGCTATTTTATCATTTTTCTCAATTTTAGTTCTCTATATAAAAGTCATTATTGGTTCTTTCCCTAGTAATTTAAGTAGTTGATCTAAGAATGGAGCAACTTTTTCAGGTGCAGCTTGCGGTGGAAGCTCACCAGTATCGGTATTTGCAGGAAACTTGGAAGATCCAGTTAAGGATGGACCAACTTCCTTCAAAATAAACAAGTTTCAAGATGGATCATTTTGACTGATCCTTTTTCCCTATCTATGTGCAACGAATATGTTGATAATAGTAGGTATCATAATCTAGGTCCAACTGCTAGGTTAGATAGTAACTCAAGAATCTTTTATCAATTCCCCTTTCTTAGGAACCCCAGAAAATAAATAACACTCGAATAGAAAAAAGTAAACTCAGACACAACAAATGTTGATTGTATGAGAGGTTATACAAAGTGGGGTTTGGATATATACTCAAATTTAGATCAAAAATAGGGAAAAAATTGATTGACATGAATAAATACTTCAAATTGTAATCTCCACTTGGATTCACTCACATTTATTGCGTTTTTCCCAAATTTTGGGTTTAAAATCCTTAAGTTTTTTCAAGGTGTTTGTGCTTTTCTCAGGTATTGTTACTTGAAAAATTATGTTATTTTGGCCTTGAACTAATGAACTCTATGTGGCATAATAAACTGAGGAATGACACAAAACTTTTGTTTCAAACAGTTCAAGAAAGAATCTTTTGTCTTTTTTGAAACAAAGAAATAGAGCCACATTTCTTGGAATGATTTGTCCACTCATGGTGCTCTTAGTTCAACTGTAGGGACAAAATATTTCAACAAATGTGGCTCTATTTCTTTGTTTCAAAAAGTCAAAAGATTCTTTATTGAACTGTTTGAAACAAAACTTTTGTGTCTTTCTTTAGTTTGTTACGCCACATAGAGTTCATTAGTTCAATGCCAAAACAACATAACTATTCAAGTAACATTACCTGAGAAAAGCACAAACACACTAAAAAACTTAGGGATTTTAAACCCAAAATTTAAGAAAAAATGCAACATATGTGAGTGAATCCAAGTGGAGATTACAATTTGGATTGTTTATTCATGTCAGTCAATTTTTTCCCAATTTTGGTCCTAAATTTAAGTATATGTAAAGCCCCACTTTGTGTAACCTCTCATACAATCAACATTTATTGTGTCTGAGTTTACCTTTTTCTGGTCGAGTGTTATTTATTTTTGGGGGTTCTTGAGAAAGGGAAATTGATAACAGATTCTAGAGTTACTATCTAACCTAGCAGCTGGACCTAGATTGTGATATCTATTATTATCAACATGTTCCTTGCATATAGCTAGGGAAGAATGATCTTTCAAAATGATCCATCTTGAATCTTGTTTATTTTGAAGGAAGTTGGTCCATCTTTACCTGGATCTTCCAACTTGCCTGCAAATGCCGACTCTGGTGAGCTTCCACTGCATGTTGCACCTGAAAAATTGCTCTATTCTTAGATCAATCACTTAAATTGTTAGGGGAGGATCCAATAATGACTTCTATAAAGAGATATGAAAATGCGAAAGATGACAAAATAGATCAAAATGATGGTGTAGAATTTTTATCAT
>NW_025884855.1:0-1069 GCF_002878395.1 Capsicum annuum
CTTTTCTTTTGTATCTTTCTATGGCCTTTTTGTTTGTGTTATTCACTACTTGTTATGTCTAAAAATATACCTTTACCTCTGAATAGATCATTTGGGTATGCCCAAGTCATGCGCAATATGTTTTACTGAATTATTCGTCAATTTTGGAGAGTATATCCTCATTCCGATTGTCTTATTTTGTTCGAATTTCTATATGTGTTCGTCAATGCTTTTCATCGTATCAATTGATTCTCCTTATTATGAGAATAAATGTGGGCATCATTATTGTAAAACATTAGTCCTTGACGTTTTTTTTTTTCTTTTTTATTTTGAAGTATTTTATGACTTTAATGGGCATTAATTCATTTATTTTTTTGGCATGAACTCTTTCCGGAGTCCCATTGGGCTATTTTCCCTTGCATTGCGCAACGGGCCATTGAGGCCCGCCATTTAGAAGACTTTGGATGTCAACCTCATTTACATGGATACAAGGAGTCGAGAGGATAAAAATGGGTTGAGGCCCCACATCTAAAGCGGATGGAAGACTTAAATGTGTCATTCTTTTACTTATTTAGCCATTTATCATCATCTCATGTATTCATTTATTTTTCGTCTTGTTTCTTCACCTTATTCATTTGGGCCTCGAATCCAAAGTTGTACTTAATACAGGTGGAGCGAGGCTCAAGCCAAAGGCTCACGAATATAAAATTAGGACAGGTGGAAGACAGGCTGAAAGCTCAATATCTAGATTAGGACAGGGTTGTCGATTTTGGCCTAATGGCTCAAGTCCTTTTAATTCTACCCTTTCCCTTTTAATTTTGCTAATTCGTTGTAGGTGTTTTCTCGCGAACCTAGTTAAAATCCCTAACTAAGTCGCTACAAAACTGATTTTCCAAAAACCTTTTCCCTAATCGATCACTTTTCAATAAATAAATCTTTTACAAGTTAATCAAAAGACGATTTTCAAACAGTCCGGATAACCGCAAGTTAGCGGACGTTTTAGGTGCCTAACACCTTCCTAAAATGTTAATAGGAACCGCTTCTCTAGAATCTCTAACTTAAAATGATTTTCCTATTTTGAATCGTTTTA